>NC_133666.1:415181383-415402760 GCF_037893015.1 Macrotis lagotis
TCTTTATCTCCCTGGCCCAAAATTGCATGTGATTTTTATTACATTAAGATCTGAAAAAGATGCATTCACAATTTCTACACTTCTGTAATTGATCATTAAGTTTTTATGCCCCAGTACATGGTCAATTTTTGAGTAAGTGCCATGTATTGCAGAAAAAAGTACATTCTTTTCCATCCCCATTCAATTTCTTCCATATGTCTAACATATCTAAGTTTTCTAACTATCTATTTACCTCCATAACTTCCTTCTTGTTTATTTTATGATTCAATTTATCTAAATCGGAGAGCAAGAGGTTGAGTTCTCCCACTAATAGAATTTTGCTGTCTATGTCTTCCTGTAACTCTTTCAACTTCTCCTCTAAGAATTTGGATGCTATACCATTAGATGCATACATATTTAGTATTAAATTACTTTATTTTTTTAAACATGGTTGGAGGAGTTCATAGTTCTACCAAAAGATAGTCCCCATTTTCCATATCCTCTCCAATATTTGCTGCTTAAAATTCTTGTCTCATTTTGTAAGTTGAAAATAAAATAAATTCATTATTTTAAAAAGTAAAGGTTAAAAAAGGAATGTTTAACTTGAAGAAGGGAAGCCTCTAGTGAACAAGATAATTCCTGTGTTTACATTTGAAGGATTATCATGTAGAAGGAAAAAAAATTGACTTCTTTTCCTCTATCTTATAGAAAAGGGCTACAATTAATGGACAGAAGTAGAGAGGGATATGAAGACTTGATTTAAGGGAAAATTCTTACAACTGAAACATAAAGAAAAATGAAATAAACTTCATTGGAAAATAATGGATTCACTAGAAGTTTTCAAATAGAAACTTCATTACTATTTTTGGAAATGTTGAGGGAATTCTGACAGCCTCTGAGATCCCTTCTTGCTCTGGCATTGATTCTAAGGGATAGTAAGAAATTTTGAATGACATTTGAAATATGAGGGAGTGATAACTGGTTTTTATAACAGGATGATATTTTACTCTTGCATACAATATATTGCTACTAAGACACATGATTCATTGTCTTTTGATTTTTGAATTTTTAAATAGTTTTTCAACTTCTTTTAGATCATAATCTTCCATATAGCATCCCTGGGAAAATAATAACAGGATTTTGCAACAGTAGGTTTTGTTGTTGCTGAAAATATACTGATGTTTTCCAAATGGGATAAAACTCTCTGATCCCTTTCTTAAACAATACTAGGTATGATTCAATATCCATCTTTGTAAATTGTCCAGGATATCTACATTTATGGACTGATATAATTTTACAGACTGGAAATTGTATGTTCAGCATCCAACTTTTTTCCCTATCATGGGAGATTAGAATATTTCCTTTCCTATTGATTTCAATCAAAAGGCCATGTTTGTTTTGTAGATCATCTTCATCAATCATCATCATCATCAACATAATTGCTATTATTTTAACAGAGAACAGAAGAATAAGAAGAATTTCTCTGTTGTTAGGAGCATCTATCATTTGAAATTTAGCCTGGGCATCTTTCATGAAGTTCATAAATATTTTTGGTGAGCATATATTTTATTAAGCATCTTGATTGAATCCAGGATTCAGAAGATGTGAATCAAAGAGTAAATTTCACAAGTATTCAGGGCCATTTCTAAATCAAACTTGTATATGATATTGAAATCAACTTGCACAGATCCAGATTCTAGTATGTGGGGAGAAAGAAAGAAAACTCGATTTCCAAAACTATCAAGAGCTTAGTTGAATAGAAACTCACAGTGAAGAAAATTTGAGAACAACCCAAGGGGCAAGAGCTTATACCATAGAATTATGCATTATTGTGAAAAAAAAATCTAAGCCCAATTTAGTATTAAGAAATAAGTGTTAATTTACTCTTCAAAGGACCATAATGTGTAAGAACAGTAACACTGCAGTAGTAGTATTCTTGAGTATTACCATCCAGAAATACAATTTCTATCAAATGGGACTGGAAGAAACTGAATCAGAGTTAGTCCAAATGAGCATTATCTATATGGACAATTGTTTTCAGTAATTCATATTTTCTTAAAAAACATACCTATGTGCATTTGAATTTTTATTAAGCTAGCAAATCTTACTCAAATTAATAAGCACAATCACTAAATCTATTGGGACAATGAATTTTAATTGATTTAAAAATTTTAAATGAGAAAAAAGCTTTTATTGCTAACGCACCTTTATTTCACTTTGTAAACATAATAGTGTTCATTTCATGATATTGCTCATGAAGATTGCAAATTAATGAAATGTCTTAGTCCAAATGTGCTTATAAGCCCTGTGACTTCCTATCTACCCCATTTTATAAGACATATGGGGCAGTACAACGATTAAAAGAGCCTGAAAACGAACTCAATGGGAGAGAAATCTTACATATGACTTGCATCAATCTCCTGTAAAAAAGTATGCAAGAATTTATAACATCTATCAGATTACTTTCTATCCTAGAGTGGGGGGAGAGAAGGGTGAGAGGGAGAAATCTTTGCAAAAAATGAATGTCAAAAATTATCTTTACATATAATTGGAAAAAATAAATTAATTAAATTTTTTACAAAGTTAAAAAAAATGACTTCCAGTCAAGATGGTGGAGAGAAAACAGGCACTGTGTTAAGTGCTCCTGGTATCTTCTCAAAAATAACATGAAAGAAACTTCTTAACAGAAACTTGATTGACAAAACCCCAAAAAAGAAGCTATGAGAAGAACACCTACCAACAAGGTTTGTCTCAGGGCACTGTGGGCAAACCAGGAGTGGAGACCAGAGGGCAGGTGCAGGGATGGCAGCTGCGAGAAGCCAAAGGACTGGTGTCAGCTACAGAGGCTTAACCAACTTTAGCTGTGGAGTCTTTGGTGGGGGGGGGGGGGGGGAGTGAGGTCTGCAAACCTGGAAATCATCCAACTGGGTGTGGGACCTGAATGCTAGACTTTTATGGAAACATTCTTCCAAGAAGAAATGGTAGCCAACCCACTACCCCCCTCAGTCTCAGATGTGGACTACAGAGATTGGCTTCCTCCCCCAAGGGCTAGCCAATTGTTCAAGTTCAACTAAAACCCTTTGGCCTCTCCTCACTCCCTCCTCACTCCCTCCAGGATTGAGAGAGGGCTTCAATCACTCCAGAAAAAGAATCCAGCACCCCCTACTGGTCCACTCTCAGAATTACTAAATTAAGTGAACAAAGCCTCTAGGGTTTTCAAAAGCAAACCTCTGAGAGCCAGCCCCTCCTCCAACGCAAGATCCTAGAAAAATAAAGAAAAGCCAATGAAAAGGCAGGCCTAGGGAGAAATGCTTAGAAGTAACAGATTCAACCCCAGAGAAATCTAGCATACCTGAGGAAAATATGAATTGGCCCCCAGACCAGAAAAATTTCCTTGGAGAAATCAGGAAGGAGTTTAAAAATCAAATGGAAAAATTGGGAAAAGAAACTCAAGAGAAAATTAACATCTTGCAACAAGAAAACAAATCCTTGGAAAATACAGAAATAAAATAATTCTCTCAAAACTATACTTGTACCTTTCTGAAGAACAATTTGGAACTAAGCCCAAAAGGCAAAAAAATGTGCATACCCTTTGATTCAGCAATACCACTACTGGGTCTACACCTTGAAGAGATGATGAAAAAGGGTTAAAACATCACTTGTACAAAAATATTCATAGCAGCCCTGTTTGTGGTGGCAAAGAATTGGAAATCAAGTAAATGTCCTTCAATTGGGGAATGGTTTAGCAAACTGTCATATATGTATGTCATGGAACATTATTGTTCTATTAGAATACAAGAGGGATTGGGAATTCAGGGAAGCCTGGAGGGATTTGTATGGACTGATGCTGAATGAGATGAGCAAAACCAGAAAAACATTTTACATCCTAACAGCAACATGGGGATGATGATCAACCTTAATGGACTTGTTCATTCCATCAGTGCAACAATCAGGGACAATTTGGGGCTGTCTGCAATGGAGAATACCATCTGTATTCAGAGAAAGAACTGTGGAGTTTGAACAAAGACCCAGGACTATTACCCTTAATTTAGAAAAATACCCTAATATCTTTATTGTCTGACTTTGCTATCTCTTATTCTTTATGTTTCTTTCTTAAGGATGTGATTTATCTCTCATCACATTCAATGTATACCATGGGAACAATGTAAAGACTGGCAAATTACCTTCTGTGGGGGGTGGGGGGAGGGAAGTAAGATTGGGGGAAAATCATAAAACTCAAAATAAATAAAATCTTTATAATAAAAAACTACACTTGAGCAAATGGAAAACTCCTTCAAAAATAGAATTTACCAATTGGAAAAGGAGTTGCAAAAGGTAAATGAAGAAAATTCTTCTCTCTAAAAAATGAGTGGAATCAGTGGAAGCCAATGACTTCATGAGACAACAAGATTCTGTTAAACAAAAGCAAAAGCTTGAAGAAATAGAAGAAAATGTAAAATACCTCAACAGCAAAACCACTGACCTCGAGTACAGATCAAGAGGGGCAACCTGAGAACTAAAGATGTTTCTGAAAACATTGAAGAGAAAAAATAACCTGGACTTAATATTACAACATTTAGTGATGGAAAAATTGCCCTGATATCATGTAACCAGAGGGCAAAATAGTTACTGAAAGAATATATCAATCCCCTCCAGAAATAGATCCTAAAATAAAAACACCAAGAAATGTAGCCACATTCCAGAACTATCAGATAAAAGAGAAAATCCTGCAAGCAGCCAGAAAGAAACAATTTAAATACCAATGAGTCACAGTAAGGATTATGCAGGACCTGGCTGCATCAACATTAAGGGAGTGAAGGACCTGGAATGAGATATGCCAAAGAGCAAGGGAGCTAGGAATGCAGCTAAGAATCCACTATCCAGCAAAGCTGAGCCTTTTCTTCCAGGGAAAAAGCTGGACATTTAATGAAATTGGAGACTTCAAATATTTCCTGATGAAAAGACAAGAGCTAATTAGAAAATTTGGACCTCAAAGAGGAGGCTCAAAAAGACACATGAAAAAAGTAAAAAAAAAAGGGAAAAGGAAAAAAAAATCCTTCTATTCAATAAAATGAAACTGGCTATATCCCTAACTGGGAGAAAGACTCTAATAACTCTAGAGAATTGTAACTCTATTAGACAGAATATACTTAGCCAGAAGTTGATGGATACTCATGACGTTTCTGTGACTCAGGTAGAATGATTTAAAAACAATAACTCCTTAAAAGGGGGGACAGTAAGGAGATGGGAGGATGGAGGCAATTGAATGGGGTAAATCATATTTCATTGAAGGGTCCAAAAGACCTTTTGCAATAGAGAAGAAGAAAGGAGGAGATTAGAACCATCTATTCTTCTTCTCATTAGACTTGGCTCAAAGTTAATTTACACACACTCAGTTAAATTAAGAAACTTATCTTACCTTTCAAGTATTAAAAGGGGGAAAGGGGAGAGGGATGGGAAAGGGGAGAAAAAGGGGAACTAACAGAAGGAGGAAGGGGAAAGGGGAAAGGGGAAAGAAAGGGTAGGGGGTTGATATAGGAGGGCAAACACACTGAAGGGCAGTATTCAGAAACAAAATACTGGGGAATATGGATAAAGGGAATAAAAGGGGAAAAATACAAACAGAGGGAAGATGGCATGGAGGGCAGTAAAGAGTTAGTAATTATAACTTTGAATTTGAATGGGATGAACTCTCCCTTAAAAGAAGTGAATAGTAGAGTAGATTAAAGACCAGAATGCTACAATATGCAATTTTTTTTAAACTAATCATATAATTTGATACTGATTTCATGGACTTCTGGGTTTTCTCCATCTTATCAATGTTTTTGGTTAATTGCAGCAATCCTAACAAGACATATTTCTCCAGATGAAGGAAATATCCAGATACCCTTGACTTAGGCAGAATCTAATGATACTTTCACCTTCTTGATATTGTAAAAATGACTTTCTTTATGAAGTCTATATTTAACTTAGCATTTCCTAACAAATCACATATTAAAGTTATAGGTCCCTAGATTTTTCTCATTGAGCTATTTAACTATAACTCCCCCAACTTGTACTTTTTTTTTAAAAAAAATAATTTTTAGGTTCTTTTTACAAGGCAATGAGGTTAAGTGACTTGCCCAATGTCACATAACTAGGTAATTAGTAAGTGTTTGATGTCGGATATGAACTCAGTGCCTCCTGACTCTAGGTCCAGTGCTCTATTTACTGCACTACCTAGCTGTCCCCCAACCTTTACTATTAAGTTGTTTTTTAAGTAAAAACATGATTTTATATTCATTTCTATTAAAATTAACATTATCAGATTTAGCTCTATGTTTTGGTTTTTCAAGATTTTTTGGGGGGGTTAAGGCAATGGGTTAAGTGACTTGCCCAAGGTCACACATCTAGGTAATTATTAAGTGTCTGAGGTTGGATTTGAACTAAGATCCTCCTAACACCAGGGTTGGTGCTCTATCCACTGAGCCACCAAGTTATCCCTGTTTATCAAGATTTTTAAAAATTATTTCTGTCATCAATCAGTTTGAGCACCTAGATTTGGGTCATTTGCAAATTTCCTAAGTCTATTATTTATACTTTTCTAAAAAATGAGGATTTTTATTGATCTATTTTTATTTCACCATCATATTCAAATATGCTCCTCCTTAATTATGTCTTTCTATAAGCCATTGATAAAAATTATTAAAACAACACTCTCCAAGATCATTAATAACTTTATTCTGACTAAATCAAAGACCTTTTAAACTTCATCATTTCTCCTTGACATGTCTTGATCTTTTGAAACTATTTACCAATCTGTTTTTCTTTATACTAATTTTTTTGGTTTCCATGACATAGTTCCCTCCTGATTTTCCTCCAAAATATATTGTTTTTCATTCACCTTGGATGATTCACTTTACCCTTCATACCCATAAAACGTGCATATTCTATAAGAATCTGTCCTGGGTTTTCTTATCTTTTTTATCTTTTTTTGTCCATGTTAACCACTCCCATGGTTTTAATTAGTATCTCTGTTTATATAATACTTATTATTGCCATATATAAAATGTGTATGTATTCTCTTTATATAGTGCTTATCATTTTTGCCACATATAAAATTTATATGTAGTATGAAAGATTAAAGGACAGAAGAGCAAGGACAAAGAAAGAAAAAAATATTGGCAGTTTTTTCCCATCTCCTGAAACCTAGAAAAAGGGCATTGAAGGATTGCAAGTTTATGGAGACAGTCAAACTTCTTTCAAAAAAATGTTGGATTATATGCTACAGAACAATGAAGATCAGTATGAGATTGTGAAAAAATGGAGAAATGTCATCAATTCTGCCCTTTTTAAACCACACAGAACCAAGGGCCTAGATAGGATATATAGACCATGGTTTCCTAAAGAGGACTTCTCACACACAGAATTGTAAGTGACTTAGGAATTACATTCATGGTTGGCATTATTGATTGCTCAATTAGTATCAGTTTGCTTGTTTTTTATCATGATCACCATCATTATTATTGTGGTTGATATAGTTATAATCTCCATAAAGATTATAAAATTCTTAATCTGCATCATCTCATCTGACCATCCCAATGACCCTCTGAGATAGTTTCTTCAAGTACCCTCTATTTACTGAAGAAAGACAAATGGTAAAATATAAAGACAAGCAGAATTGGGTTACAAAAAACTAGAGCTATCATAAAATAGTTCAATTTACCTTGAGGTCTTTTCAAAAATGAATAATGCAATGTTTTATAGGCAGAATCCCTCTCTCTCTCTCTCTCTCTCTCTCTCTCTCTCTCTGTGTGTGTGTGTGTGTGTGTGTGTGTGTGTGTGTGTGTTTATAGAGAGAGAGAGAGAGACAACTTTGATGAAAATGTATTTAATTTGAAATAGTAAGCAGATAGATCAGAGGATAGTTCTAGTTTAGTAAATTCATATTAAATCATTAAAATGACCTCTATGAGTCAAAAACAAAAGTCTTAATCATCACCCTAAAGACATAAGGTAAAGAATCATTCCCATGAATAAGGAAGGATTGGATTACTTCTCTTATGACTAGTGGGGCCTACATAAACACAAGGTCACATGGATTTGACAACTCTTAGAAAGGTGAAAAGAAAAAAAAAACAACTTGATGTTTTCTCCTCCACTTTCTAGATAGGGCTTAAAAGGCAAATGAGTACCAGTACTTCTTCCAAATTCTAGGTTGCCAGAAAGGATCTTCAGTCTCACAAAAGAAGGTAAAGAGTTCCTTGGAGTCTTCCAGGAGAACAGATAAGAAGATCAATGGAGGCAATTCTGGAGAGAGTACAATGAACTGGTAGAGATGTTAGTTTTATAAAAGAGAGCATTCAGAAAAAGGCATTTTGGAGCAGGAAGGGACATTAGGCATTATTTAGTCCAATTCCTTAAATTTATAAATTAAGAAACTGAAATTACCATGTACTAGGACATAAAAACCTAATGATCAACTGCAGAAAGGCAGAAATAGTGAATACAGCTTTCTCAGATCACAATGTAATAAAAGTCATATGCAATACTGGGCCAAGGAGATATAGACCCAGAACAAATTGGAAACTGAATAACCTCATTTTAAAAAATGACTGGACCAAAAAACGAATTATAGAAAGAACTAACCATTTTATCCTAGATAATGATAATAATGAAACAATATTCCAAAACCTATGGGATTCATTCAAAGCGACTCTCAGGGGACATATTATAGCCTTAAATGCTTACGTGAATAAATTGGAGAAAATGAAAATCAATGCACTAAACATGCAACTAAAAAAATTAGAGAAAAAATGAATCAAAAATACCCAATTAAATACCAAATTAGAAATTCTAAAAATTAAAGGAGAAATTAATAAAAGCAAAAGCAAAAAAAACTATTGAATTAATAAATAAAACCAAAAGTTGGTATTATGAAAAAGCCAATAAAATTGATAAACATCTGGTCAATTTGATTAAAAAAGGAAAGAAGAAAACCAAATTGCTAGTATCATAAATGAAAAAGGTAAACTCATCACCAGTGAGGAGGAAATTAAAATAATAATTCAAAATTATTTTGTCCAACTCTATGCCAATAAATTTGATAATCTAAGTGAAAAGGATGAATATTTACAAAAATATAAGTTGCCCAGGTTAAATAAAGAAGAAATTAAATACCTAAACAACCCTATCGCAGAAAAAGAAATTCAACAAGCCATCATTGAACTTCCTAAGAAAAAATCTCCAGGGCCTGATGGATTCACAAGTGAATTCTACCAAACATTTAAGGTACAATTGGTTCCAATTCTATATAAACGCTTTGGAAAAATAGGGAAAGATAGAACTCTGCCTAACTCTTTTTATGAAACCAATATGGTGCTGTTACCCAAACCAGGAAGAGTTAAAAACAGAAAAAGAAAATTATAGACCTATTTCCCTGATGAATATAGATGCAAAAACTTAAATGAAATCTTAGCAAAACAATTACAAGTTATCACTAGGATAATACATTATGATCAAGTAAATTTATTCCAGGAATGCATGGGTGGTTCAATATTAGGAAAACTATTAGTATACTCAATTATATCAACTACAAACCTATCAGAAATCATATGATCATATCAATAGATGCTGGAAAAGCTTTTTGACAAAATACAGCATCCATTCCTACTAAAAACACTAGAGAATGTAGGAAAAAAAATGGACTGTTCCATTAGAATAATTAGCAGTATCTATCTGAAACCATCAACAAGCATTATATTCAATGGGGAAAGGCTAGAGGCATTCCCAATAAGATCAGGGGTGAAACAAGGGTGCCCATTATCACCACTACTATTCAATATTGTATTAGAAATGTTAGCTTGAGCAATTAGAGAAGAAAATGAAATTGAAGGAATTAGAATTGGGAAGGAAGAGACAAAACTCACTCTTTGCAGATGACATGATGGTCTACCTAGAGAATCCCAAGAAATCATCCAAAAAACTACTGAAAACAATTATCAATTTTAGCAAAGTTGCAGGTTATAAAATAAACCCTCATAAATCCTCAACTTTTCCATATATGTTGAGCAAGATACAGCAGGAAGGGCTAGAAAGAGAAATCCCATTCAAAGTAACCTCAGAAAACATAAAATGCTTGGGAATCTATTTGCCACAACAGACTCAGAATCTATTTGAAAACAATTATAAAACACTTCTCACACAAATTAAATCAGATTTAGATAACTGGGCTATTACCAACTGCTCATGGATAGGTAGAGCTCATATAATAAAAATGACAATTCTACCAAAACTAAATCACTTGTTTAGTGCCCTACCAATAAAAATTCCAAAAAAATTACTTTAATGAGTTAGAAAAAATTGTAAGTAAATTCATATGGAGAAATAAAAGGTCAAGAATTGCCAGGAGCTTAATGAAAAAAAAGTGCAAAAGAAGGTTGCTTAGCCCTACCTGATCTAAAATTATATCATAAAGCATCAATCATCAAAAATGTTTGGTATTGACTAAGAAATAGAGTGGTGGACCACTGGAATAAACTAGGTGTAAAAGCCACAGATGATTATAGTAATCTGCTGTTTGATAAACCCAAAGACTCCAGCCATTGGGATAAAAACTCCCTCTTTGATAAAAACTGCTGGGATAATTGGAAGTTCCTTTGGAAGAAACTTAGACCAATACCTAACACCCTTTACCAAGATCCAAATGGTTACAGGACTTAGACATAAAAAACAATACTATAAGCAAATTAGGAGATCAAGGACTTGTTTACCTGTCAGATCTATGGAAAGGGGAGCAGTTTATGACTAAGGAAGAGTTGGAGAACATCACTGAAAACCAATTAGATGATTTTGATTACATTAAATTAAAAAGCTTTTGCACAGATAAAAACCACTGTAACCAAGATCAAAAGAAATGTAGTAAATTGGGAAACAATCTTTACAACTAATGATTCTGACAAAGGACTCATTTCTAAAATATACAGAGAACTGAGTCATATTTTTAAAACAAAAAGCCATTCCCCAATTGACAAATGGTCAAAGGATATTCAAAGGCAATTTACAGATGAGGAGATCAAAGCAATCCATTGCCATAAGAAAAAAAATGATCTAAATCATTAATTATTGGTGAAATGCAAATCAAAGCTTGTCTGAGGTACCACATCACACTTCTCAGGTTGACCAATATGACCAGAAAGGATAATGATCATTGTTGGAAGGGTTGTGGGAAATCTGGGACACTATCACATGGTTGGTGGAACTGTGAACTCATCCAACCCTTCTGGAGAGCTATTTGGAACTATGTCCAAAGGGCAACAAAAATGTGTATACCCTTTGACCCAGCAATACCACTGCTGGGTCTATACCCTGAAGAGATGATGAAAAAGGGTAAAAACATAACTTGTACAAAAATATTTATAGCAGCCCTGTTTGTGATGGCAAAGAATTGGAAATCAAGTAAATGTCCTTCAAATGGTGAATAGCTTAGCAAACTGGTATATGTATGTCATGGAACACTATTGTTCTATTAGAAACCAGGAGGGAAAGGATTTCAGGGAAACCTGGAGGGATTTGCATCAACTGATGCTGAGTGAGATGAGCAGAACCAAAAAAAAAAAAAAAAAAAAAAACACTGTACATCCTAAAAGCAACATGGGAGTGATGATCAACCTCGAAGGACTCGCTCATTCCATCAGTGCAACAATCGGGAATAATTTTGAGCTGTCTGTAAAGGAGAGTGCCATCTGGATAAGGAGCTGTGGAGTTTGGACAAAGTTCAAGGACTATTCCCTTTAATTTAGAAAAAAACAGATATCTTATTGTCTGCTCTTGTTACCTCTTAGACTTCTTGTCTCTTCTTTAAGGATATGATTTCTCTTTCATCACACTCAATTTGGATCAATGTACAACATGGAAGCAAAGTAAAGACTGACAGATTGCTTTCCATAGAGGGGGTGAGGGATGTAAGATGGGGGGGTTGTAAAACTCAAATAATATCTTTAATAAAAATAAATTTAAAAAAAGAAACTGAAATTGAAAAGTGGAGTCTCTGGCCCAAAGTCATATAACTAATAAGTAGAAAAGCTAGGGCTTTCTGACTTCAAATCTAACACTTTCTGTTACACTGAGTTGTAAAGAAAGTGAGGAGACTACAAAAGGGTGTATATAAGGTACTTTCAATTGTCTCTATCAACAAACCTGGGTACACAAGATTTTTCTTGATAGAGTAGGTCCAACCATTTCATATCCAAATTTCAAGTGCTTGCTGCTAACTAGTAAGAAAGTCCTTCTACTACTGATCCATGAAGAAATATAGTTAGAGAAACCAATAGAGGCTGCACAAGTAAACCTATCACACCCCAAATATCATTACTTAAAAATTTCCTGTGACAGTTTTCCTGTGTTCCTAGGCCTACCACACATTTAATCATGTATTATTTGCCCTTGGATGCTGTGCAGCAGATGCTGCTAATATGCATGTCTTGTTGGCCTGCAAGGATGTTCAGTTCTTTCATCTTTGTTCAAAAGGCTAAGTCTTTAACACAAAATTCCATCCTCTCACATGTCTTTCCCCCATTTATTTTCAAAGTTTTGAATCGCTAGGATTACTTGGATTTTTTTCTTTTTTTTTTTTTGGATTACTTGGATTTAAAGCTGCCTTTTTCTCCTCACTTGCAGCTACAGTGTTAATTATGGAGGATCTGACACAGGAGCCCAGAGACTCTGGAATGTTGTCTGTTAACTACAATGGAGAACATTGCCCTTCTTTTTTAAACTAATGTCCTTTCAGGAAGTGGCAGTGACTGACAAGAACTGTTCCAGAATTTACTCTATTACATAAGAATTCTATCTTGTGCCTGTGCCCCGAATGAGCTGGTGCATTGGAATAATTTTATTGTGTTAGGTTCTGGCAAGAGCATCACAGGCTTTTATGGAGTAGTAAAAGTGGACACAAAGATTGTGGGACCTCCCTAATAAAGTCATCATCTGCCAGGGATCAAAGCCTGTACCATCCAATTAAGACAATGGTGGAAGCAGTGGCTGTAAGAACTCAGAATCCTTGAGTCTTTGTTCTATAGTTCCTATTGTGTGCAATAAAGAAAAAGAGCCATGTGCATGTTTGGGGTTGGGGGGATGCGTTGTGAAGAGATCCAAGAATTAAGCAGACTTTCCAGATGGTTTTGAATGTCCTCAGCAGCAAGTGTTTCAGGGAAATGGTACATCTGAATTACTGAGTGTTATTTACCCATTTTCTCAGATGTGGGTGGTTGCAGACACATCCAGTGGTTGGTCCAAAGCGTCTTGGGGCAGACAGATACCATCCTCGTCCATCTTGAGTTTTATAAAGACCCTTCCCTTGCCTTTATTCATTTATGGAAGCAAAATGCCTATCACTTTTTTCTTTACCTCTCAGTAAAAAGAAAACCAAAAAATGAAAATGCTTAAATGAACCCCAGCTGAGATAGGGAAGAATTATGAATTCATAAGTCTTATCAGTTCAAAATGAAATTGCATCCTTTGGAGCCATATCCTCTGGTTTGAATGAGGGTAGGAGATCAAAAGTAAGGTAGAATATTAAATTTCTTAGTAAATTTTATGTTATTAAATTCTTCTTTCTCTCTTGATACTTCTCAGAAGTGTACTGGCCAGAACTCTGTGCCTAATGAAGATTCCTGTGTACATAAAATATGGGGATGTGTGGGATGTATGACTGAAAAGCAGAAGAGTCTACAGGCCCATTCATGGTGCCTTCCAGCTATGGAATGCTATAGTTGCAGCTACATGATGGCAGTCATCCAGATGCCTTCAACTATTCAGATGTGTGACATCATGCAAATAAAACATCTGGAAACTTGGCTGAATTTTTCACTTTTCATCTGGATGTTGAGCATCATGCAGATGTTAAAAAAAATTTTAGTATATCTGATCTTCTGGATTCTATTAACAGTTCTTCCTTTAAAAAGCATTGGTGAATGCCTGCTTCCAGTGTATCCTTTAAAGGTATTTAATGTAAAATACAGTGATCTCTTTTCTTATGTTGCTCTATTCACATTTGGCAAAAGATGGCAGATAATTCTTTAGAATGCTCTAGTTTTATTTCAAGAAAATATTTTAAGCATTCAAATGTCTCCTTCAAATATACAAGTCTTTGATAAATAGAACTTTAAATATTCTTGCCAGTTAACAACGATCCCCAGACTCAGAACTTGGAGTCAACAAAAAAAGCTAAAAGCAAAATTGAAGGGAGAGGATACGGCATTCCTTCAGGTTCATTTCTTTCAGCTGCCATTCTTTCTATTTTGTATGTGGTTATAGAATATAGAACAGTTCAAAAATCCTATTAGCCTGGGTCTCCACTTCAGGTCAATATATGTGCAGATATTGATTTCCTCAAAGGAAATTTCCATCAATGTGTACTTCCCTCAGTAGATGAAATAGGTGACTATTTATGTGATGTGATTTGCAAGGTACCTGGGTAAATCCCCAAACACAAAATATCCATGCTACCACCTGTCATTCAACCATAAAGCTTGGGTCCTGAAAGTATTTTGACCTTCTGTATATTCAGTTATACTCAAAGAATATAAGTTTTCTTTAGTCTGGGAACACATTCTATCAACACAGATCACAATCTCTTTTTTGTGTAGGAAAAAATGTATCCCCAGATGGTCAACCTTCTGCTGTGGAATCTTTCTAAATTTAGCAAGACTGACCCTAGAATAATAGATACACAAACCAGTCTCAGGTACCTACTTAAAGTTTTTCTGTTACCTGTTAGAATCCCTTCTCTGGTATCATAATCAGGCACCTAAAGCGAACTTAAGTTTTTAAAGCTTTCAAGATAACCCTATAAAAATGGAAGCCATTACTGGCTGAAAGTATTAGTCCTGACTCTTAATTGAGCATTAAAACACATTCAAACCTTGGCAAGACACAAGAAGTCATCTAGCAAAAGTTTATAAAAGACTTTCACAGACATTATCCAATTAACCAATAATAACTGTAATAGTAATGAGAATGAGAATAAATTGTTAGCATTCATGAAACACTTTATAAATATCTCACTTTATCCTCCCAAGAAGCCTGGAATTTTCTAAGCGACAAAACTTAGTCAAAGGTTGGGGCACTCATCTAGGGTCACACAGCTAGTAAGTGCTTGATGCTATATTTGAGCTCAAATGTCCCTAACTCCAGGTTCAATATTCATTATTTTTATGTTAATAAACATTTATTAAGCATATTATGTGCAGGAACTATATCAAGGACTAAGAATACAAAGGTAAAAGTGAAACAGTCCCTTTCTGCAATGACCTTATAATGTAAAATGATGATACCCACATACATCTGTATATATACACAGAAAATAATTTAGAACAAGGTTATCTTGAATTATAAGACAAAATATATAAGAGTATAATTTTGTTTAGTAGCAATTACAGTTGTGGTAACTTAGAAAAGTCTCCTCCAGAAAGTGGTGCCTTAGCTAATTCCTGAAAAAAGCACTGAATTCCAAGAGCTGGAAGTGTAAGGAAAAGAATCCCAGACATAGGTGACAGTCAATAATTGCTAAAGAGACTAAAAAGATGCAACACTGTGTAAAAAAAAGAACCTTGTTAAAAAGGCAATGACAAGGCAAAGAAGATAATCATTTTACTAATGAGGAAATTGAAGTTTAGAAAAATTGAACTGCTTGGTACAAGGAAATATAAATTCAAGGCCTACAGCTGGGTCAAAATACCTAGTTGTTTTGACTCTGATCTACTTTTGTTTCTGCTATATCATGCTATCCTGACTCTCAAACTCTGATCTTTTTGTTGTTCCATCATTTAACAATGTCCAACTCTTTGGAATTTCATATGGGATTTTCTTGACAATTTACTAGCATGGTTTGAATTTCCTTCTCCAGTGGATTGAGATAAATAATGACTAAGTGGTGTTCCCAGGTCTGAGGCCATGTTTGTACTCAAGTATTCCTGATTTCAGGTCCAGCACTCTATTCATTGAGTCATCTAGCTGCCTCTATCTGTGTCAGTCTTAGGACCCCTTTATTCATATAAATTATTGAAGATACCCTAGAGATAATTTGTTCATGTGGGTTATATCTATTGGGAATTTTTCCATATTAGATATTAAAATATCTGTTTTATTTTGAAAATAGTTTTGACCTCTCAGACCTACTGAAAGAGTCTGAGTTCTTTGATGTTCCACAAACTATATACTTTAAGAATCACCAATCTATGCTATAGACTTCTGTAAGAGAAAGACATTTGATATTATTAAAGATAAATGTCTTTTATTTCAAAAGTTTTTTCAGTGTCTGTCCAGTTTAAGTTGTTAATGAGAAGGGAAGCTTTTTAGCCTAGATATGAAACGTGATGGTGATTTTTTTGCAAGTTTAGAGTTTTTTGGATCCATCAATAAGGATGAACAAAGGGGTTTCAAAGAGTGCAGTGAGTCATGATAATGGAAATATATAGCCCAACAAAATGAAGCAATAATAAATGGAAGTCAAATTGTTCACTAGATTTTCTAGGTAATGCAAAGAACTGTATCACCTGTCACCCAACTCTCACTTGTGGTTCCAAAATGATATTGCATACATGGTGGCGAACTCTAATAAAATCATCTTGGTAGATGGTTTAAACCGGCTTGAAACCAACAAAGCTCAAACTTATTAGTAAGTTGCGGAGATGTATACTCCAAACATTTGGGAGCCTGAAGAAAGGAAGAAAAGGAGGGATAGATATAGAGTTCCAGAGAGTGAGCAAAAAGGAATGGTCAGAAAATGGAGTGCACTGTATGCAGAACAAGAAGGTCAGAATCAAGAGAAGAGAGAAGTGAGTTACAAGTGGAACCAGGTAATAAGGAATTCAAAAGTCAAAGAGAAGGTTCAACTTTTGATCTGGGAGATTATCAGAAGCCAAAGGAATTCACTGAAAGTATTACCAAGAGATGAGAACAGGAGAGGAGTGTAGGTTACAAGATCAGAACTTTGCAGTGTATGATTATGTGGTTACATAGTAGGGGGGTTAAGAAATGTTTGCTCACTGAATGAATGAAACTGAAAGGTCATCTTATCCAACCTCTGTCTGACAAAGAATTCTCTCTATAACTACATTCATTTCAAGTGCTACCTTCTGTAGAAGGCTTTCTTGACTCTTGCCAAGCTGCCAGAACCTTTGCTAAAGGTTATAATATGTAAAGGTTTACTTTACATGTATTTTATTTATACTTCGATAAAGTGCATATTTTTCCTCTATTAGAAAATATGTTCCGTGAAGGCAGAGATTGTTATTTTACTTTTTTTCCTTTGGTCTCACTGCTTAGTATTATGGTTGACATGTAACAATTCATTAATAAGTACTGATTGATTGGTTAATTGAGTGCACAATGAAACACACTTTGAAAAATTCTTTGTTACTTCAGGGAGAACCTATGAGCCACCCCTCCATTTAACTACAGATAACTTTTGCTTTCTGTTTTCATTTATTATGAGAATGTTAATTGCTATGGATAAGTTCTTCCAGTAATATATTATCAGTAATGGGACAATGATTTCACAGTTGACACATTAATATTTGTTAATATTTATAGATAATCTGGGAAGTTAGGTGGTGTAATATATAGAGAGATAGGAGTCAGGATCTCCCCTGAATTCAAATCAAGTGTCAGACATTTATTAGTTCTGTAACCCTGGGCAAGTCACTTAACTCTGTTTATCTCCATTTACCCATCTATAAAACGAGATGGAGAAGGAAATGGCAAACCACTCCAATATCTTTGCCAAAAAATCTCTAAATGAGGTCACAAAGAGATGGCTCATACATGACTGAAACAAATGTACAACCAAAATAGAAAATCTAAAAATGGTCATTCTTAGCATCTTCAATACCTTAATGTTACAGCTTTAGTGGAGAAATAAATGGAGGCTGCACACAACTGAGTTTATTTTTTTCCTCCTTTTATTGCTGAGTTATTGGAAACAAACAATCCATCATTGATCTAGAGGCCAAATTACTGGTAACAAGACTTTGTGTATTTAGTGAGGTTAATTCTCAGACTTCAAACTTCTGAAATTAATACTATCACTGGACCCACTAGACTAACATCTTTCCTGAGTGTTTTAAGCTCTGTTAGCAAAGACTTGAAAAATCCAGGATCACTGCCATACAAAAAAAATGAGCTATCTGAAAAGGACAAATAAAACAGTCATCTCAATGAAAGGATCTGGAAATAGTCTTATGTGACAAGTCCTTTCTCTTTACCCCATGGAGACCGATGGTAGTCAGAGACTATATTTCAATACAATACAATACAATACAATACAATACAATTTAATTTGTAAAATATTATAGAGAAGGACTATGAAAAATTATTAGTATTATTCATATGACAAAGAAAAGTATAGAGAAACTTTACAGAAAGTGTTCTGTACCTCCTAACTATGCTATATTACTATAAGAGCATTTCAGGATAAACCTCGCTGGATAGGAACTGATCCTGTAATTTCATTGCTATGATATCAATGAGGAAACTACTTCTATGGATGCAGGAAGTATCTACTGTGCAATTTAGTTTTAAAGAGTTTGGTTTGTTGTTATTTTTTTTGAGAGTGGTTCTTCTTATCTCATCCCCTCTGAAGTGCAACAGCAACTCACAAACTTAATCCTACAATCAATCAGAATAACAGTTTTGATTTGCTTCTTTCCTAATTGGAGTTAGTTTTTCTTTCCTCAGGCAACTTGGTTCCTCGCTGCCCTTGCAACATCTTGGCACATTATCTTGGTGCCATATATGGGCATTCATGTAACTGAGCATGCTGCAGCTCAGAAACTGCCAAACTCAAGTGATCTGCCATCTTCAGCCTTCTAAGTAGCAGGGATCAGAAGCCTGGACACTGTAGAAGGGTTGAATCACAACAATAATTGAATTGGAGGTAAAAACCAATCTAGATTGAATTTTAGAAACTGTGCAACAATGTTGATAATCCTAAATCATTCCTATAAAATAAATCCATATTTTCAACAATAACATCAAAAAATGTTCTCCTAAGTAGACGATATGGTTTCAAGTTTTAGCACACTGTAATCTTGGGAGGATAAAAATTGCATGTTAACCAATGTGGAGTTAACACAGCAAATTGGGTGCAGAGGTACTGTGATATATTTCCAACAGTGACCTATACAGAGGAAATAGTGTAAAAGATTTTATCAGAGTGACCTATACAATAGGAAAAAGATATGAAGCTGTCATGAAATGCAGAAAGACTTATTTGAAATCTTTCAAAACACAAGATAAATCTTCAATGAAAATTGTCTGAGAAAAACATAGACAAGAGCCACTCAGGATGAGAAGATCCAGATGGGATGAAATCTAGATATTCATGAAGGGCATGCCCAGAAAATAGGATTGTAGATCTTTTAAAGCATGGAAACATAAATTTATTTTGAAAATATATAAAAATCATTACAGAAAATACAATAACATGGAAGTGGATAATGAAGTTGTATTCCCTAGTCTTCTAATTAAGATGACTCCCAATCTCTGTGATTTGTTTACTTAGTTTCAAGCATTTGTTTTTCAACAAATGATATCTTTGTTTCTCATTCTTCTAATAGGTACTCTTTACTACTATATTAAATGATTGCTTATTTCCTATTTTCTAGGCAAGGGAGGAGAAATTAGAACCAGGTTAAGCAGAAGCTAGGAACCTAGTTCCAAAATCTGTTATTCTGTCTTTAAGCAGAAGGTGCTATTGAATTCTTCTTCTCTTTCCTACTTTAACATTTCAATATCTTCTCAAAAGAAATGCTACCCACAACAGAAGCAACAATAACAGCAACCAGCATCAACCTCAAAAATTCACTTGCATTAAATATTTTAAATTTCCATTAAAACTCGTATGAAGAAAGGGTGTAACAATTGTACTTTTCACATATTTGCAAGATGGTTACTCGTGTGGTGAAATTTGAGAGCTGCTAAGAAAGGGTCTCCTCATTACCACTTGCCTCTTCAGTCCCAATACTTGAATTTCATTCACTATAGATTCATTCCTTTGACTCTTAAAGTTTCCCTTGGATGTTTAGCACTACAGTGATACTGCTAATTTTTGTCATTCAGTTTTGTGCATTCCTTCCATTTACTAAGAAACTACCTAAGTTGAAACTAGGAATACCAGCACTTGGAGGAAATTCAAGGAGGTGGAGTAATGCTAAAAGGAAGACTTTGTGAAGATCTACTAGAGGGCATATTCATACCCAGAGCAGAAATCCCCCCCCTTGTCTCGTCAGCAACCCCCCCGCCCCAAACCCCAATTCACTATCTACTTTTAGGGGCTACCTTTCTGTATAACTGGAGCTTACAGAAAACTTCAAGGTACAAGGATATTGATCTCCAGAGCACTGATAGAGCAAAGGCAACAGCTACTACCCAAAGATGCTAGTGCTTGGGATAAAGCACTCCCTAAACTAAATAGTTTATAACCATTTACTACAGGTTGGTTGGGCTTTAGTTCTGTTTCCTGCTTCTGAAAACTGAGAATATGATTTCTAGGAAATTAGTCACTTAAATAATTTATGTTAATGGATGCTGTCTTAATTGGACATAATCATCCACAAGACTCTCTAACCCTCCAATACAACATATGGACATTTTTAACAATAACCGTTGGAAGACACTGTTTCCATGTGTTTGTTAAATTGGGAAGGGGGGTTCAATTGATGGAATTCTAGACCAGGTAAAATAGAAGGATCACAATAAGCCAGTGGAGTAGATATTTTCAGAAAAATAATTTTTCAGAGCATTCTTAGATTATACTGGATAGTTGACTATATATACAACTATTCATACAGTTGTCTCAATTGGATATTAATAATATTTTACTAGAAAATTTATCATTTCCTTTTAATCACATTAACTTACAAGGTTTTCTAACTTCTTAAATTTTATTTTCTTGACATTTTATATCCAAATTCTTCTCCTTACAGCAGCTACATTTACTAATAAAACCAAGTATTTATATAGCACATTTTCAAGTTATCATTCCATTCCTTAACCTGTTTAACTTTCTTTATAAGGTGTCCAAAAAATTGGAACAGACTTTGTAATTTTCATTTTTTAAGCAATGTGACAGAAATGAAGAGGGTCTATTATAGAGTCATATAATTTCAGGATTAGAATGTAAACTCCTTGAGAGTTAGATTGTTTCTTTTTTATTTATATTTTCAGCAGCTAGAAAAGTGTATAAAAGGCACTAAACATATTTGTTGACTTATTGATTCATTGTTTAATGAAGACTATAACAATCATGTAGTCCAATGCAGCTGTGTCCCTTCTGAAATATTCCCAAGTAGCTTTCTAATCTCTGCTCAAAAAGAAAAAAAAATTGGGGGGGGCAGATAGGTGGTGCAGTGGATAGAGCACCCGTCCCTAGAGTCAGAAGTACCTGAGTTCAAATCCGGCCTCAGACACTTAATAATTACCTAGCTGTGTGGCCTTGGGCAAGCCACTTAATCCCATTGCCTTGCAAAAACCTAAAAGAAATGACCAGAGGAGAAAGGTGAACAATAGCTACCTCCTCTGTATACTATAAAGTCATTCCATATTAGTCTAGAATGACTTTTTTGACTTTTTAATCAAAAGTTTTCATCTTTATATGTCATTTGTACTTGTATACTGTTGACTTATGTTGTATTTGCACACTGTTATTTTTCTCCCATAGGAATTACTGTCTAGCCCCATATCCTCACATTTTCTTATGGAGATGATTTTTCCTTATGCAAGTATAGAATTTTACCCTTGATAAATTTCATCATTTTTTGATCCAGGCCATAGTTTTGTCTAGTCAAAATTTTGAAATCCTAATGTTGTTATCCAATACACTAACAATCCTTCCCAACTTTCTGCCATATTTAGATTTGATAAACAGCATGAAACCTAATAATTTTCGCCTTCATTCAAGTCACTGATAATATTGAAAAATATATGGTCAAGACTATGTAGGCATGCAACTGAGGAAATCCTTCTAAGCTATGGAGCAAAACTAAGGCATATTTTATAGATTTACTAAATTTCTGATGGATTTCCTACTAACATCAGTGATATTTACAATGAAGAGTCTTTGAACTTCTGAATTAATCTAAGTTTATTATTATTATAAACCTATCTCCTATGTCTATATTTACTCCCCCCAAAATAGCCTGAGAGACTGTCAAATGCTTGCTGAAATCCAGGTGTTCTATACCTATAAAATTCCCCTGATATATCATTCTATTTATTCAAACACTTCAATGGATTTGTCATCCAATCAGTATGGATGATACCTGAATCAATATAGATCACAATGCTTCGAATCATACATATTTTATATAAAATTTATTCACTGCACATTTTTTTGCCACAATGAATTCAACAAAGTGTTGGGAACTTTCTTAACTTTCTTATGACATTGGTATAATAAACAAGAAGAACCTGGGCCACTCAGCATCAGTTATGCCTTATTATTGCTATATGATAGGTCAGCCCATTTTCAATGATGCATTTTCTCTTGAGGACATCATCTATAGTGATTCTTCTTAATCAATCATTATTTATTGTGTGATATGGCCTGATCATAGCTACCATATGCTTTTCCATTGTATTATGAGGAATACTCATTTTTAATTTCCCAAAGATACTGCAGTATTCCTTCATGACTCACAGTCATATGATGATGATGATGATGGTAGAATATAGGCATTAAAAAGGTATTTTCCCCCCTGATATAAGTTTAAAATTGTTAAAGGAACCTTGCAATTTCCTGAAAGCAATTGAGCCAATTGACCTCCTTTTAAAATTCTAAACCTAAATTATTATTTATTTGCACAATTTCACTAGATAGATAGATTAAAACTTCATCCAAATCTTTGGAATAATCTTTGTACACATAATACACACAGACCATTTGATACAGGTTGGCATATTTGGACAATATCATCATCCACTTGTTTATACCCACAAATATTGATGGGTGGTTGGGCCAAACACTTTTGAGCTTGATTCCTTCTAATGTTCCAGGTCTTAATGTAAATAGCATGGAACATCTGGAAAAATTCACTATCCACAGAAAATCTTTCTTTAATTTAAACAATCCACTGGATCTTCTCTATCACAGTAGAGTCACATAGCTTTGTTAAACTTAAATCTCCCTGATTGATACCTGGGCTGACATTAATGAGTAAAAGTTAACAACATCGAGCTCAATTGAGCATAAGGATTGTCATGGAGATGAAGGATTTCCCCCTAGAATCTGCCAACAGTGATTATGGGAGCTTACAGAATTGAGATTTCTGAAATAAATTTGCTAGAAAAGGGAGAAGTCATTGGAGGATAGGAGGTCACAGTTTCTTCCTCTGTTTTGTTGCCAAATAAACTTCCCAATGTCAGATACATGAATCTGAATCTATGTCCCTCTGCTCTTTCTTACGAGAACTTAAAAGTATATTCCAGCTATAGCTACTGAGGCTATTGCATCAGTTGAAAACTCACTAGAATGAGTCTGTAATAGTAAATATGGTACTGATGGAACCAGATTTGGTGAGATGAGTCCACCAACACTCCTTAGAGACAATTTTCCTCTCCCATGATGCTGAGTCAGAGAAGGAAGAAGCTGCTTACCAAAAGAAGGAGCAGGTTAGAGCAACTAATCTCTGCTTCAGTTGGCAGTGTCCAGCACTGTCTCTCTATATATTTAGGTACTACTCTCTCTCTCTGATGTTGTGCTCCTAACTTTCTTATCAATTTCCCTTTGTTAGATAAAGAAATTAGTGGGCACTAAATCTTTGTGGTAGCTGTCCAATATAGATTTTGGAGCATGAAAGAGACTGGAAAGGAAAAAATGAGCATATATCTAGCCTCATAGTGAGGCATAGGGAAACAGACGAGTGATGATTGCCCCTCTGGGAAATCATAAACCCTTTTGGTCACTCGGTGATTGTATTCATTAGCCAACTTGAAGTTGATTTATAGGAGAGAATGTAAACAGAGAGAGTTTAATAACCTGAATAAAAAATCCCCTAGACTAGTAGAAGATCAGTCCCTTGGGGCAGATGTGAGCCTGCCTAAGATGAAAGGGGAGGGGGGAGTAAATAGAATTGCTTTCCATGGACTCTGCATGAATTCTCTTGTTGATTTCTAGGTTGTTGAATATGTTGTTACTCCCTTATACCTTCCTTCTTTTGTCAGTTGAGACCCTGGGTGAGGATATTTGCAGGATAGAAAACTCCCTTCAGTCTCTTCTCTCAAACCTATCCATGGTATTTACCTTACATATCTAACCTTATAATTACATTTGAAAACTACTTTTCAGGGACTTATTAATCTCTTCCAGAGAAACCATTCTATCCAAAACTCACATGTAGAAAACTAGAGACAACTCTAACTCCTCCAAATTACTCTTAATTCATTTTACATGTAGGAAGCAGGTTCTTATTCTTATTAATTTTTTTATCTTTCAAGGAAACTTAAATTACTGGGTGAATGAAAGAGCTTTACCATGCTGTGACCTTCAAGGTGGAATTTTAATCTACCAAATCAAATGCTAGGTATATTCAACAAGCAATAAGCACAGAGAAATGCTGTGGTATCTATACTTTTCAGTCATTTGTAGGATGGCAAATAGGTAATTTACTCTGGCAGAAAGCCTCTTTGTTTCCTATAATCCTCAAAAATAATTTTAATGAAAATATGTCCCATAAACTTGCAATAGACATGCAAATTATTGGTTGTTGATTATCTAGAACCTTAATCACTTTACACACTAATATAGTATTGTTGATTTCACTGCATATCTACTTGGTGTACATTTTATTTATTCTATCTTATCTTTATCATCATTGTTTTCTTTAGTATCTTCCCATATTTTTTATAGGAACATCTAGAACTCTAACATTAGATTTTCCATAGAGTGACTCTATTGTCCTCAATGGTAAAAAAAAAACCTTATAAATTTCTTTGCAGATCGTTTCTATATTTATGCTTCTTGTCCTATTTTCATCCTCAAATTGTGTTGGAAAGCTTTTGCTTATTTGGGATTTTAATCAAAATTTATTTTAAATAGAGCCTATGCTTCATTGCTTCTCTGGTCCTCCATCATCCATGATATTTTATAAATTAGTTTATCTAAACTGATGTGGTCTTTAGCTACCACATTTCTTCACTTGCAAGTCAAATCTGAGGCAGCTAGGTGACAAAGTAAATAATGTAACATAGGTAGGGTCAGAAAAACTCATGGTCAAATCCAGTCTTTGATACCAATAAGATAACTGTGGAAAAGTGACTTAAACTTTCAAACTTAGCCTCATCTTTAAAGTGAGAATGATAACAGTACCTACTAAATAAGGCTATTATAAAAAGTAAATGAAATATTTATATAAAAATTTGTGAACTGGTAATTATGATAAATGCTATAGTTATTATTATTATTATTATCATATTATTATTATTATTATTATAGCCTTCTTTCCCCTCTCCTCCATATAATCCTCTGGAAAGGCATGCTGTATGCTGGCTTGAGCTTTATGTTTCTTTCTAGGTTCTGCTACATACTCAGATGATCATGGTTACAACATTCTCCTATTTTCCCATTATAATTTGAACTCCTCTAAGATAGTATTCATTTTTTACCCTATTTTCAGCCTTCTTTGTTCCTCTACACCTTAACACATAATGATAAGCAGTTAAAAAATGCTTGGTTGATTGATTAACTGATTTTGAACTGTTTGTTAGAGCATTTATTTTATATTGGTTGAATGTATAAAATCATTGTGTATATGTATCTATGTGTTTGTATACAAACATATTCTCTTCATGGATACAATTTTTATCACATTAACACTTTATAATATTCAAAATGCATAGACACGAGACTCCAATATAGTCTACAAATCTTAGCCTCCTGCAATCCTTATCTGCTTTCCAATATATTCTTCATTATCTTTGCCTATTCCCACTTATTAATTGATGTCACTGAATACATTAGGGAATCTTAGTGGTGCCACTCAGTCACTAACTGTATGAATTTATCCCTGTATGCCTCAGTTTCCTCAACCATAAAATGTACTGGAGAAATATCAAAACACTTCAATATCCTTGCCAAGAAAACTCCAAATGTAGTCCTGAAGAGTTAGACATCAATTAAAAATTAACTAAACAACAGCACTGAATAATAGGGTATATGTTGATTAAACTCATTGAGTGATTTACTGAGTTTTCTGAAGTAATTTTTTATTTCCTTATTTTATGCAACAGATATTGGTACACAATCTTAAAATGCTTAGACACTGCTATATGAGTTAACTCAAATGTTCTATGAAATGATGTTTTCATTGTCTTTGATTCCCCAATAAATCCAACTCTTTCAATTCCTTTATTTGCTCTTTTGGAAAACCTGTGAACCATATTTCCATTTAGCTATAATTCCATTAACTATAATTCCATTAGCTATAATCTTTCTTCTGTTTTCTTTATAATAATATTTTCAAGATTGTTATGATTTAGTTTCTCCAGGAGTATGTCTACTCATTAATCGATGACCAAGAATATCACTTTAAGTAAAAACAGCTAAGCTAATGTGTCATAAATTGTCTCAAACTAGTAAAGTTCTTATTATCTTATGCCCCTAGTTTCTTTCATCCTGGTTCTCATCATTGCAGAAGCCAAAGCCAAAAAGGGTCATGTAAGAGGATCTATATGATAATCATATAGATTTTTCTGTTCTATTGGCTGTTGTAAAGAATTCATCAGCTAATGGGTAAGCAGTTTCTTGGCAATGAGCTTATCCATCCTTAGCTGAATTGGTCCTCAAAATAAAACCAAGCTCATTACTAGATCCATGACCAAAACCTTTCTGTGATAGTCTCTGCTATGATAAAAAGTCACTTCCATACATTAATAAGGCATCAACATTACACACCATAAACTACCAGTCTATTTAAGCTTCAAGGTTAAAAAAAAAAGAAAGACACAACACTCCACTTTAATCTGTTCTTGATTGATAGTTTATCTTTATAAATAGTCAAATAACATCCCTTTAAAAATGTGTTCTAGAAATTTGCTAGGAATAAAATTCAAGTTTATTGGCCTATTACTTGGCAGACTTCTCTTTCATTTTGTGAAAAATGGACAACAATCATTCTTCTTCATTGCTTCAGCAAAGTCTGCTGGAGATCTGAATGATAACCAAAAAATTACTGAAGATGAGTTAGCAATTACATCTGCCAGTTCATCCAGTACCCTAGGATGCAGGTCTTTCAAAACTATGATATGTGCTAAGTAAAGGTAATTAGATATAATCTTATTCTTGGATTTCCATTTGCTGCTAAACATTTTTGTTATCTCCTCAATCTAAAGGTTCATTCTCCTTTTTTCTTGGAAACGAACAGAAATAAAGTCAGACTTGAATAGCTCAGATTTCTTATTGGACATCATTATCATAAAGGCCATCCAAAATAAGCAGTAGTTCCATCTCTTCATTGAGCCCCCACTATATTTAGGGGAAAAATTTTTTATTGTTTCAAATATTCCTCACCAACTTCAATCCATTCTGAGTAATAGTGTTACTAGCATTCGTGTTGCAAAACCCATTTTTGTTTTCATTCTTATATGTGTATCCTTTCTTCTCTCTTTTATACATATATATATATATATATAAGCATATATGAGATAATTTTTAAAAGGATTATTCCTTGTTCCTCAAAAATATTTCACTCTTGGAAACTTTTTTGGTTATTCTTCCTGAAATGCTCTCCTTTCCCATCAAAACCTAATTTTCCCAACTTCCTTCAAGTACCAACTAAAACCTAAAATTATGAGATTTTTTCCCCTGCTTCTATATGTTTTAAAACAATCTTGCCTCACCAGACTTCTATAAAGATTCTATAAAACTGGTTTCACATCATTTCTGCCTTCTCCCAATTTTCTGTATGGAAAGGATAAATAAATGACTCAACCTAATCAAAAAAACCTTGTACAAGAAGTTTTTTCCCCAATTCTTCTTACTTCTAATGCCTTTGCCCTCTTAATCATTTCTTGTTTATCCTGTTTATAGCTTATTTGAACATATTGATTTGTCTGTTGCGTCCCTCATTTGACAGTGATCTCCTTGAGGGTTCAGAATGTCTTTGATCTTTATCTGTATTCCAGTGCTTAGCATATAAGCATAAGCATATACGCACTTAATAAGTTATTACTGAAGGACATATAGCATATATTCTGTGATTTCTCTTTTGTCAAGGATAAGCTCTACAAAAGACATTTCCCTCTGTTACTTGTGCCATCATTTGGAGAATTAAATTATTATTAAGACAAGTAAAAAGTTGAACTTCTTTGCTTTTGATGTAGAGAGAGTTTCATCAGTTTATCAGGATTATTGAAGTTTCCATCCACACTTTTCTCATGCTTCTACATCATATTTTGTTATTAGTTTTGTTTTACTAGAATAAAGAACAGTAAATTAACACTTAAAGTCCCCAATAGATAAACATTAGCTCAATGGTATATGTGCTTCTGTGTTTTTGTATATTTTCCTCTCTTTTCTTCTAGGTTCATCCTCATCCCTAAAATTACTTTGACTTTTGAATACGTAGAATTTACTTGCTCTTTCTTTGTGAAGTGCTTATTTTGCTGCCTCACTACATGCCCATCTATCTCTGTTCTCTTAAAGAAAAAAATACAGTATTACTTCCAAATGTTGACTTGGGGATATTACTTAGAGAAAATGATGCTGCAGAAATGTTATGAGTCCAGTTGAAACAGCTGGATCACTTTCAGGACATTTTTGTCTAAAATTATGAGATTTTTTTCCCAGCTTCTATATGTTTTAAAACAAGTTTGCCTCACCAGACTTCTATAAAGATTCTATAAAACTGGCTTCACATCATTTCTGCCTTCTCCCAATTTTCTGTATGTAAAGGATAAATAAATGACTCAACCCAACCAAAAATATTTCATATGCCAAAGACTGTAGCATAGGGGAATAGAAAACTGGATTCAGTCAGGAAATACAAATCCTCCCCCTGACATATAATGACTCTATGATCCTGAGCAAGTCATTTAACTTCTTAGTACCACAGGAAAATTTATACATTGCTGAGGAGAATATAATCTGTGTTGATAGAGTGTTTTTTTTTCACTGAAAGTCCCCTGTACTAATGAAATCACAGATGTATTTTTTTGTTACTTTCAAATAATTTTGTGCAAGTTCCCCCAAGATCCTGGAAACGATAAACTGTTCATTTGTATCTTGAGAACTTGTCACAAAATAGATGTTGTCCATTTGTTCAGTTGAATTGTATTAGCAGTAGTATCAGTACTTTCTGTGTTTCTATAGCAAATAATAATTGTTGAAAATACTGTAGAGGTTCAACGATTGAAGAATAGCATGCGTGCCTATTTGGGGAAGGATCAAGAGTACTCTTGAGAGCTGAGGCATGTGCTAAAGAATGTAAAGACCACACAGGCTTGATTCTGGGCTCTACCACGTAACACTTCAAGGCCTTGACCAACTCTCCCAGGCTCTTTGGAGCAGAGATTGAACCAGAGGGATTTTAAGGGACTTCCCAGGGTTTGAATCCTCCCATGCCATCTACTTCAAATCACACACCATTACAACAGAATATAAGCTTCTTGAAGTCAGAATTTATATTATTTTGGTGGGTTTTTTTTTTACTCCTTTTCATGCACCACAGTGCCTTGAACATGTCAGGCACTTAATAACTGCTTGTTGAATTAATTAATTTGAACAGAAACTTCAATTTACAGAAAATCATAACTTGATTCCTTTTTAGTGTAACATAACTCACTTGTATCTTATAATAAAAAGCAACAAGCACCACAGCAGAGCAGTTGCCTACTTGGGTAACTGCTTTTTTTGTGTTCAGACTTCTGTGGTCCAGAAACCCCATTTTGCTCATCTATTCTATAATGACAAGTTATCAGGCTATAATTAATTTGTACTTGTTTTTAGGCTAATGGCTTTGCCTAATTATTGGGCTATAAGCCAACTAACCAAAAGATCTTATATCCTAAGGATACTTAAGGATATTTTGATATTAAAAGGCTTAACTTTGAATGACTCTATCTTTCATATAAAATAATACGTGCATTTTAAATGCCCCTTTCCTTGGTTTCTTGATAGCAGGAGCCAAATAGCTTCTTCTTTTAAAACAAACAAAGGAATGTTTCCAGCAGAGGAAAGGAAATGAGGCCACAGATCTAAATTGAGACAGGATAGATCTAGAAAGCTATTTAGAGGACACTGAGGAGCTATTAAGAGTGACAGAGGTGAGGATAGTGAGAAATGTATTTTTACATACATATACAGTTATATATTTGGAAATGATAGAACCATATTTAGAACTGGGAGATTCCTTAAAGGCCATCTTTCTCTTATTTTAAAGAATGGGGATTTAAAAGATTAATATGGGGAAACTGAGGCTCACAAAAGTGAAGTGGGTTTTACCAAATGGCAAGGTATAGATTTGAACCTAAACCATTAGACTCCAAAAATAATTCTGCTTCTACTTTACCACAATTCCATCCCCCACCCTTCCATACAATTTACATTTAATTGGAAATGAACTAATAGAATATTATTTGGGTGATGGCACCATTTCCAAGCTACCTGCAAGAGAAAGGAATGTATTCTAAGAATTCTAATAAGCATTTTCTATTTTTCAAGGTTGCTCCTTCTTTGGAATATATTTAATGTTTTCCTTATGAACATAAATATTTTTCTATATATAGTTATATAGTGTCAATAAAGACTGTTTTAGAAAATGAACTTCCCTTGAATGGTATCATACCATTCAGCATTGATGACAGAATCTTAAGTAACATAATGATCAAAAGATATCAAAACAAAAACAGCATACAACAACATTTTCTCATAGCCACATTCTTTCTAGCAAAAGGAACTTAAAAGAGAGAATCTGACATTTCATTAAACAAAACCAAAAGTTTTAGGTAAGGATTGGGCAGTGAATGGCTATATAGTATTTTGTTGCTATTGTTTTTTCATATAGTTTCTCTTAGTCCAAATATCCTTTATTATTGAGTCCACAAATATGAATACCCATGCTGTGAAGTCCCTTTTGTGAACAATAGTGCAAAATTAAGTAAGTTAAGTATTCCATGATTCATGAATCTATGATTTCATAAAAATGAGCCCTTTTTATCACTTTCGTGAGTAGCTACTGTTTTATTTTGTAGTTTGGAAGAGTAGCTTTGACTGCAAGTGTCATCAGTCACTTTAAAGGCAACTGGTGATGGGACACTTTGGACTTAGCCAGACAGTTTCTCCTATGACATTCAATTATAGGCTCATAATTAGATACTGAAATCTAGAAAGAATTTTAAAGATTATATAGCCCAATCTCTCCTTTTCAGGGCGAGGACACTAGAGGTTCAGAGAGAAGTGAATTGCAGGAGGCCACAAAGTTATTGTCCATTCTAGCAATGCTTAGACTGCACATCCTTCCTGAAATATTTTCCTGTGATGTCACTTAACTGATATGTCTGAGTGGGATCCTGGACTATTCACTGGTGGGCATTGTCCCAGGAATAGCTTTCTTCTCTCTAGCTAACTTTATGTCATGCTGATATTTATATAATTCTTCCCCTTTTCTTTTCTTTCTCTAATTTTCATAACAGTAATCCAAACAAAATCATCATTCTTGAAAGGATATGTCAATCAACAGCTCAACAACTCACCATCTTTTGTAACTTCTTAGACTCAAACTCATCATCTCTGATTCCTCCTCTATATGTGTTGTCTTCTCCCATGAGATTGTAAACTCCATGAATACAGGACTGGTTATATTTTTTTAATTGATATCACTGGTGGTTAGCAAAATTATTAATTTATAATATGACTTTAAAAATCATTTTCTTTTATTGATTGACTCATTCAATAAGGCAACAAATAAGACCTTCAATGGAGGAGAAGTTTTTGGTACCATAAAGTAGCAGAGTAAAATTCTACATAGAAAACTACACCTGCAAATCATCAATTGCTGCATACAGGCTGTTTTTCCTTGGTCATCAGGTAACTTCCAAACTTGGAATTAGAAAAGCTCTGCAGAAGTAAAAGGATGAGGTAAAGTACATTATTACCAGCTGTCCTGCCTTTCTAAACCTGGCACTGTTAAAGATAATATATTGTGATATAAGAAATGGAGAAAGGAGGGTCTCTCTTCACATGAATATGACGTAACATATTCTTAGCATCAGAAGAATCTTTAGATTGTGATTAGGGGTAAGGTCAGACCCAAATGAAATTCCAGGCTACTAACAAGGTATGGTCTCATTGTCTGCAGATCCTTGAAAAGGTTTCTAATATCAGAACATCTCTCTGCCTCTTTTTGGTTTAGGAATCATCACTGAATCATCAGAAGATAGTATTTTATTTCTACATTTCCATTTCATATGGGTCTTGTGTCCTCTGCAGCATCTTGTGCCTCTCTTGTGAAGAGAGATGTTATTACCAATTTTCCAACTAAAACTGAGTTTATAATGAGACCATTCATTTTCCATTTTCTAAGACAGTCAATAGTCAATGAGTATTTATGAAGCACCTACCATATTCCACCCCAAGGTCATGTTTAATAGATGCAAACATAGTAAGACTATTCTGATGACATTTTTAGGATGAAGATGGAAGAAGGATGTAGGGTTCTCATTCTGAGAGAGCTCCACTTTCACGTCCATGTAAGAAGGCAACTTGGAGCTTCAGAGGAAGATCATTGAAATTATACATCTGCAGATGTCCAGTAATAGTGAGGAATCATGAGGAAAAACAAACATTTTATGCCATAACCATTTCATAAAAGTCAATCTTACATATAGATGTAGATAGTTCATTCTTCTGATTAAAAATCTAAGTAACTCTCTGGTGTCTATTGAATAGAGAGAATTCCAAGTCCTCTTCTTGGCACTTAGACTCCTTCAGTTTGGTGCTAAATATCCTTCTCTATGCACTCTAAGCTACAGACAGATTAATCTATCCTCTGTACCTACACTTTTCTGCCTTTGTGATTTTACTCACATTCTTCCCTTTGGGTATAATGTCCTTGCTATTCCTCTTGACCTTTGGGATTCTATCTTTCCAAGCCCATCTTAAATGCTACCTCTGATAGGGAACTTTCCAAGATTTCCTGGTTAATAATAATGTTACTTTTCAAAATGCACATAGCACTTTACTCTGTTCCTCTCCAAAGCAGAAAAATGATATATTATTTTTATTTGTGTACCTTATTTATTTTTCTGTAGTTCGATCATGGCAGAAGCTTAGTTAAATTTTATATCTCCTCAAGTGTTTGGCATGCTTCTCTACACCCAGTAGGTACTTAACAAAAATCATTGTCATTGTTCTTGTCCCCCTTAAATCCTTAAATCTAGTCTGAGTTTCTAGACTCACAATAAAAGCAAAAAGATTAGTGAGTTAGATGGACTGAATTCTCTGAATTCAACTTTAGGAGCATGGTGCAGACCATGGATACAGGAGAAAAACTGGGTTATTTAGATTAGATGTAGTTCTCCTAGGTATGTGAATTGAGAACACAAATGTAGCAGCATATCTATGAATGTCTATGCATGCAGGAAGCTATATATATATATATATATATATATATATATATATATATATATATATATATATCAAACATACTAATAACATAACATCTATCAATCCAGTAAATGTTCCTTTACTTATTGCCTAAAACCAATGATTTTTATGGCAGAAGAGCAATTATGACTTCAGGGTCTGAATTCCTTAGTTCAAGTGTTCCTAGAACTTAGAAATTTCCTTCTGATTCATGGGACAAAGGAACATATACTTATGCTATTAGAAAGCTGCTGTAATAGGAGAATGTTACTTCCCAATATGCAATGTGCCTCTTCTGATCTTTTAGACTCTGAAGGAAAATAAAATCATGATTTTGAGTACTTCTGGGTCTTTCTTTCTAACCTGCCAGATATCTTCATAAAAAAATTCTTCATAAAAAATAAAATCTGAGAAGAGACTACATCTGACTTTCTTTGAGATTTCTACCAATATAAAACTTACAAAAATTAACTAAATGAACCTGCTACATCTCTGTGAAGGAAAATGAAGAATGGATCTATTTCAGAAAGGAGCCAAAGGTCAGTCAACAATGAGAGGATATACAAGAAAGTGCATATAAAGTCATGCAATCCATTTGAGAATTTGGTCAGAAATCTATTCATAAGATATAATGAAGCATTGTTGGAAATACAGTATTTGGTCATTCAGCCTTTGGATGGCTTTTTTTTGGTCAAATTACACCATAGCATCAGCCATTAGATTAAGTAAATTGTCTGGGGTTAATGGACATTTCCAAAGACCCAGAAAATCAAACTTTCTTTAGAGTCTTTTATGCACTTTAATGAGTTGCTACTAGCCAACCTTGAGCACATTCATCATTAAAGGAGAATTCAAACAAATGAATCTTTTCCAATCCAAACAATTATATATTTTTCTATAATCTATTCAGTTATTGTATGCAGTGTAGGTTTATCAATTACCTATCCAAGCTGTCTATTATCTATTTTGAGAGTATAATTTGTTTCCCACATAGTGTATGTGTTAACAGCATGATGCGTTTTACATTTGTAATTAATTTTGAGCTGACAAAGGAAGGTAAGAAAAACTCTTCCATAAATAAAAGTAATGATTGCAAGTATTTGAACAAAAGGGCCCAGCAATTCCTAGCAACTTAAAAAAAGAAAACTCAGAAAACTATACTTTCTTTTAAACTAAAAATATTAAGAAATCTTTTGTTCCCTCATTATTACACTCTAGAGATCTGCAAAGTCTAATGTTAAATAACTGAATAAATACAAGTAGGCATACCACTTCAGAGCTCTGAATAAGAAATTAGTCACTTCTCAATAAACTCATGTACACCAATTTCATTGTACATGGTTAATTGGCTAGTTCCCACAAAATTCCATCTGAATATAATTTTTAAGAACATAGAGTAGCTTTCTACCCATTATTAAGCCAAATATTTTGCTAGGCACAGCACTTTTAAAGTGATAGAGAGCTTTAAATTAAATTATACTAAATGCTTTTATATTTATTTGGCATTAAACCTTATTTTCCTTACTGTCAATCCTGCCAGCGTGATATCATGTGGTTGAAGAGGGATGCTAATGCTATTTATATTACACTGCACTGTCCTCTAATTGACCTTGTTTGTGCGATGGAACGGCTGCTTTTCTCAAGCTGTCGGCCCTTTATTGCTGCATTTTGACCATGCACTAGTGGTTCTTTGTGCTGCTGCTGGGTTCAGGAATCAATACTGCATTCCCCACAGCCAATAAAGGAAGCTGACAGCATGAATTAACAGAGTGTGGCCAGTTGCATGGAGGGCCATTGTCTTTAAGGAAAATCCGGACACGATTACCAGCCTCCGTCACTGAGTGGAGACTTTAATGCAAAGCGCGAGGATGCTGTAATTTAATTTTAGCCAGCTGCTCTGACATGCTCCCCTTTGCCACTGCTTCATGGAGGCCGAGCTATTAATGACTACAGACCAAAACACATAGAGGGACAAAGGCAAATACAGCAGGCTAGGGCAGCAGTGTCATCGGATTTGTTCATAGCTTTCTAATAGTATTTACTGAATTGGCAGATTTTCTTTTTTCCCCTGGGTTCTCTTTAGTAGTGATGCATAGAATATAAGTGAAGTTAAAGTGAAACTTCTTTGAAACATGACTCCCTATGCCTAAATGGCACATCATATGGAACAGAGGACAAAAATCAGGACAGAGATGTCATTTTTTTCCAGTAAGACTATATATACCACCAGAAATACCCCCTGGAAAATGGTATACTCCTTGGGGCAGGAAGGTTTTTCAGCAAATCCTAAAATGTTCAGAACAATGGTTGGCAAATTGGCAAGACATCTAAAAAAGGCATAGTCTTTTTTATTTATCCACAGTGCAATAATGAGTAAGATGCAGTGGAATGATCACTGGATTTCTATGAAAGATATCTGGGCTTAAAACTTCTTTCTGCCATCACCTCAGTTTCCTCAGCTGTACAATGGAATCAGACTTGCTGATCTCTAGCATCCTCTGCTTAATGTGGAAGTTTTATAGCAGGAGTTTTACATGAACTCCCACAAATATTTAGAAATTAATAACAAAGTTGTCATTTTTCCATTTTGCCATTGTACGTGTGATGAGAAGGATGTTTGACCTAAAGAATATTGATAGAAAAATGTCAGGTCTGTTTGATGGGCAATGTTGGTGGTTAGAATTAATTCAAGCACAGTTATTCAAGGGATAGTCTATTAGACACAAGCCATTTAACTTGAGCTTTTAACTGATTTTTCTAGCTGACTCTTAGGGAATTATCAAAAAAGTACAGTACTAGTTGATAGCAATGCTCTATATAAATTGTTTTAAGCTTGTATTTGGGAAGCTCTTATGTTTACAATGCAAAATCTTGAGACATATTTCTTAAATATATGCTACTATAATGAAGGATATCATCAGATTCCATCATGATGACAGAGTTCCCTGTATATGTTGACTAGGTTTTCTTATATCCTTAAGAAAAGTCAAAGAATACTATTTTCACTTTTAATTTTTTTCTTTTTTTTTTGTGGTTTTCCCTTTTGTTCTGATTCTTTTTTCACAGCATGACCAATATGGAAATTTGTGTACCATAATTATATATGTATAATCTATATCAGCTTATTTACTATCTTAGGGAGAGGGTAGGCAAAAATGGAAGGGAGAATTTTTTACAATAAATCAATGTTGAAATCCATCTTTACATGTAACTGAGAAATAAATAAAAATGAATTAAAAAGAAAGAAAAGACATTCACTTGAAAAAGCAATTATTAAATGCTTTTGATGTACCAGGAACTCTTAAGTCCTGGGAATAAAAAGAAAAAGCAAAAAACATAGCTTGGTAAGAAAACATGGAAATAATTACAGTTTAAATGGAAAGTACTCACAGAGTGAAGACACTTTAGGACTTAACTGGAAGGGGAATAATGGGGAAAAAAGGGCTCCTGTAGAAGCTGGAATTTGATCTGCATCATAAAGGAAGGAAGCTTAAGGGTAGAGAAGAGGAAAAGAGAGCATACTATGAATAGGGCACAGAAAATTCAAAGACATAGAGTTGTGAGATGGAGTGTCTAGGGGAGAACAGCAAGTGCTTAGTGTAGCTGAATCATTGAATGAATTGAGGGGAGCCTAGGAAGATTGTAAAGGTAGAAAAGTACTTGACTGTCAATGATGTTCAGTGCCAATCAGATCAGAGTATATTAAATATAAGTTTTATGTTTGGAGAAAAGAGATGAGCCAGGACATTCATGTACCCATTGAATGCTAGTCTCCACAGATGGTGGCAGCTGAATGACAAGAATAATATTATAGCTATTTTGGTCATCAGTTCTTTCCCATAGTAGGCTGCTGCAAAGAGTACAATATTAACAGTATGCTTAGCATCAGATGAGTGTATATCCCTTTAATTCTTGGATGGGAAGGTCTTCAGAGATATGTTATGCCATTCATTGTTTCATAGTTTACTAGGGACAAAGAACCATCAAAAGCCTCAAGGTCCAACAGTACTGTTTGGGCACTATCGCATTATAAGATTAAACATATGTATTTTCTTCCATTTTCCTCATGTCCTGGGAAACTGCTTTCTCATCATCTCAATTGTATTTTAGGAAAGGGGGCATAATAAGAGGAAAGGCATGACTATAGGATCAAATATTAATTCCTCTGATTGTCATTTCAAATCCTTTAATATTTCAGGGAAACCTTCACTTTCCCTTCTTAAAACATTACTTCTCTTCATGCTTACTGCAGTGCAGTCAAAATCTTTTTTTAACTGTCACACATCACACCATTTGTTATATTCATGCTTTTTTTCTGACTGGAGGAAGAGAGGTTAGAGACTTTGGAAGAATAAAGGAGAATAAAAGCAGATTTTCTTTATCCCAGAGCAAGTGGCACTCTACATATTCTGAGGGCATTATGAATCTTAAAAAGGGAAAGATTTCATTGCTAAAAGAAACTGCTAAATGGGAAAACTCTAGACTAAAACAGGTGAGGATATCCTCTGCAACTTATATTCTTAGAAGACTGCCCAGAGCACTGACAAGTTAAAATGACTTGTTCAGGATCACATAGTCAATTTGTGTTCAGGGTAGGATCTAAATCCAGGTCTTCTTGACTTTGAAATCAGATTTTCTATCTCCTATGCACTGTCTATCCATAGGGGAATAGATTCAAATTAAGTGGCTTTCCCAAAAAAAAAAATCCTTACTGAGATAGTACCATTTCATTATCCATATTTATCTTAAAATACCTTCTTGAGATTATATATGAGTCATTAAAAAGAATTATCTTAATGGACACTATTACAGCTTAGAACATATTGGATAAGATTGACTTGACTTTCACAGAATTTTAAAGCTAGAATAGATATAAAATGTAGTATTGCCAAAGAGTTTCTAAGATTTGCTATACTGTTTTGTCACTTTCCCTCATTGTCTTACTAAAATATCCTATGGTCTAGTCTCAGGAGAGATCAAATTCTCATTCCATTTCAACCACTTAATTCAACACTCATTTATTAAGTACATTCTATTCAACCTCTTTCAGTCTGAGTTTGCTTATCTCAAAATGGGCATAAAAATAGTACCTACCTCAGAGGACAATATGAGAATAAAGATACAGCTAGCTATATCATACATATATAAACATACATATATGTTTTATATATATATATATGTATGTATATATGGATTTGTGGATATTTATAGATATGTAGATATATTAGATGATGGCTATTACTAGGTTTGTTTAGCCTAAGTATAGGATAGATAGGGTACACTGACATTTAATGGTATGGAAATGGCTATATGACTTTTTATGGCATATGACAAAGACAGTTAACATTTTCTCAACCTTTACCCATCACTTAAAAGGGTTTGCATCCCCTTAATCACCCCATCCACTAATGATATCAAGCAAAGAAAAATAATCAACTTTGAGTTTCTATTAATTAGCCTATTGGTGTTAGGTGTTGTTGTTGTTGTTTACCTTTAAGGAATTAGTCAATCACCCAATCATAATGCATATTCTGAGCACTCAGACCCACTGTGAACTCTTGGTGATATATGAAATATATATATGGCATCAGCTGGGAAAACAGAGCAGCCAACATCAGAATAATCAGAAGTGACCTACATGTAATAATAGTCTGTGTGACAGTGAGGAGATGACACTGGGAAGCAGGTGGTCTGGATGACAGAGGATCAATACTCCTGGAGAGGGGATAAAACAGATTCCAAATGGAAAAGACACTTGGGGAGAATGCTTGCAGGAAGACAAGAGGAGCAGAGGAACAATAAGCAAAAACTGCAGGGAACAACAAAACAAGGAGAATGTGAGGATATGTGTTGTGCCCACAGCTAGTTTTCCCAATCACAGCTAAGAGTGCTGTCCAAGGTACTCAATACCAGGGGTTTAATATATTCATCTCCGTAACTATCAATGGGGGCAACATGAAGCATACAGGAGCTTAAGCTACCCAAATTAGCTGGGATTTTCCACCTTCTAATTTAACATGCTTTAAAAAAAACATTTCATGATTTGAAAGAAATGTTGACAGCTAGAAAAAAGTGACTTTGCCAGGGAGGCCTACTTTTCCAGGAAGAAAAACAAGGACAACCCACATTTCATTTCTTTTTCAAAATATGTTATTTCGATTAAAAAGAGAGAGATATGGATAGAGGTAAACCTAATTTGCATTATTCAGCTCAAAAGAAATGTTGCTTTGATGCGACAGTGGTGTATTTGCAGTGAACCCTTGCTCTCCTGGGAGCCCACGTGTATTAACATTCCATTCCTCTTTTTCATTATTGCTATCACATATATTAAACACACACATAATATTACTTGATGAAACCATAATAGCAACCTCAAATATGAGAATTTTGCCAGGAATGCATTGCTAGACATAAATAAAACTAAATACTAGAGGAAATGGTAATAAAATTTCTCTAGATAAATAAGACATTGAATTTATGACTTTGTCCAATTCTAGCCCGTGTGTGTCTATGCTTTCAAGGTGTTGCAGAGTGCTAAGCTATTACCTTTTTTGATAATGAGATAGGGGAGAAGTAAATTTAAACTCAAATTCAAGTAATGTAACCCTGTACTTAGTTCTGACTCATTTTGAATCTCCCTTTTTTTCCACTAGAGATGTCAATGCATGTGTACAGAAGGGATATCACCCTGTTAACCCCATTTCTGACAGGTTAAAAGAAAGTATTGCTCACAAATCACTGACAACCAACTTAAAATATGAGAAGAATCTTGAATTAGCCTATGTAAAGGCAGACTTCTAACCTATATAAAAGTCTCAACATTGTCCTTAACTCTAAATACTCCTAAGGGATGTGCATGAATAAGAGTTTATATCAGCCTATCACCCAGGGGAGGAATTAGGGTTTTTTATTAAAAAATATGTAAGCTGTAAAACATGGCACCTGCATTCAACAAATATCCTATCTAAGAAATAACTTAGAAAAATTAAGGAAGTAATTAAGTAAAGAAAATAAAAAGTAAGGAAGTAAAAAAGTAAGGAAAAGAGAGAAGAGATTTTTACTTTCACTATTTAAAAAGCAGATCAGCACACAAAAGTTTTATGCATTTTCCTCTTTTAGAAGTTTTTAGTTGTATAATTAGAACTATCAATAAATAAGAATTTACTGAATATTAGAAGGAAAGGCAAAATAGTTCCTGAACACAAGGAGCATGTCATTCTATTGGAGGTTGTGGCTGTTATGTCTAATTCTTTCTGACCTTAATTGGGGTTTTCATGGGAAAGATACTGAAGTGGTTTGCCTTTTTCTTCTCTTGTTCATTTAAAGATGAAGAAACTGAGAAAGACAGAATTAATTGACTTGCGCAGCGTCACAGAGTTACTAAGTATCTAATCCCAGATTTTAAATAAGGTCTTCCTGACTCCAGTTCTGACACTCTATCCACTTCACCAAGCATGTATATTCAGTGTATATATGTAAATAAAGAGGAATTATGAAAAAAAAAGAATTATAGGAAAGAAAACAAGTGGGAAGACATGTTCAAGGACAAGAAGAGTTCTGTAAAAGAAGGTTGCAGAAGTCTTGAAGGAAAAAGAACCCTAAGGGCAGAATACGAAAAGGAATAAAGATAATAGTCTAGCCAATCCAACCTCTCCTTGAAGGTTAATTAAAGTCTAGACTATCTCATGAAGTCTTCCTTAACCACTCTGATACCAGCCATGTCTCCCCAGGAAAGTCACTTATCTTCTCTTATATTCAATTTCCTCATCTGTAAAGAAGAGACAACAACACCTGCACCAGCAACCTGACTGGACTGATATGAGATACCATTGAAATAATGTACATAAAGTACTCTATGGACAATGAAGCAAGCACCATATAAATGTGAATTATTATTATTATTATTATTATCCCCCTCAAAGCCCAACCTATTTTTGATAATGTGTTAGGACTGATACAAAGTAGAAGTAGATAATGCGTTAGGACTGAACAGAGTTTAAGAAATCCAGTCAAGATGTGTAGTAGAGATTTCATGTATACTAACTTACTAGTACAATGACAACTAAGAAGATAACAATAATAATGATGATTATATTACTATTTCTACCAAAACTGATATTGAGGAGGAAGAAGAGAATGATAATGATGGCAATGGGAACAAAAATGATACTGATCTTTAATTAGTATTATTATCATTATCATTATTATTATTATTACTAATATTTCTACCACAAATATGAAGAAAAGGAAGAGAAAAGATTACTATTATTGATAATACTATATTAATATTACAATTATGATATTTCTACTTTGATGATGAAAGCAATATCATCTCTAATTACAATGACTCTTAATGATGATCTTCTTCTTACCATCTATAGCACTTAAGAGACCTACTCTACAAAATTGAACAATAATGACATAGAGTTTCATGTTCTCTGATTCTTCACATGTATAAATCTTTAAACAACACTAGGAAATCCTCAATGATTTGAGTTGTGCCTTCTTCTTTTTAAAAATCCCTTAACAGAACTTTAATGGGAACATTCTTCTCAATTACCTCTGCATATTTGAAAATATTTTATATTTTTTAGCATGAGAATGTTAAGGGCTGAATTGTTTTAAATGCACCCAGTTGAATGAATGACATTCTTATCATCCAACAGAAATTTCCAGACTCAGCATCGTCATTTGTACCTACTTAGTAGTCACAGAATCCAGCCAATATTTCTCTTATGATCCTCATTGTGATCTTGGGCCTTCATTCACTCAATATTTATTAAGTAAATAAATTTACCTCTCTAGACATCCATCAGTTATCTCATCTATAAAATGGAGGTATTGGACTAGATTATTTCTAAGTTTCCTTCTAACTCTAATATAGTTTGTGATTATTTATGATTTTAAATCTTTGACATAAACTGGAATATAAAGACCACTAGCCCCTGCTTGCCCAGGTCTTTCCCCAGGATGCTATTCTTGCATCCCTTCTGTCTATGTCTAAGATTTAAATTCTGAAGCTTTCTTAATCTAATCTGCCTCTATATAAAAGACCATGGAATATTGCAGTAATGCATTCTTACATACCAATTTCTAAAACTCAAAACCAAGCAACTCAGTTGCAAAGTTACTTTGATTCACTGCTGGCTCAACTGCATTTGTCAGCATCCTAGCAAGCTAGGCTCCAGCCGTTGTCATCCACACATCTTCTTTACCATAAGAACAGTCCACATTTTTTAAAGTTTTTCCCTTGGGAAGATCACAAACCACATTACACCCTGAGCATCTCGTCATTCAGGGCCAATATCATTGCCCAGTAGTCTTTCCGTGGGTAGAAAAGAACTACAGGGAGCCTTGCTAAGGAAGCTATAATAGCTCTAACTAGAATTTGGCAAGTACATGGAGGGTTACTTTGTCCTCTAACAGAAGCACCATATGTTCTTCAGCAATCACAAGTCACAGAAGCCTTAGAATTATTTCTTCATCTGATAGATGGTTTAAAAGGGTAGTCAGTTACTTTCAGTACTGATTTCAGTGTTATTTTTTTCACATGGGTATCTGGATAAACAGGAACTTTGAAATAAATAAAAATGAACTTTCATCTAGTTGCCCAAGCATTTCCAAAGCTAACAAAAAAAGAACACATTTAGGTAGATGCCAAATGAAAGATCTCCTCTGATGATAAGCCCAGCAGTAAACCCTTTAACTTTGTCAGCTACATATTTTAGGCAAGGGCAAGGGAGAAATATCAACATCAGCAACATCCTTGTTCTCTTTCAAGAAATCCTACCAACTCTTCTTTATAATGTAAACAATACACAGTAAATATAAGAGGAACAATTAAATTTGGATTCTGCACAATGAAACAAATGAAGAATCGTATTGTGCTTCTCATGGGCTTCAATTCTATCATTTTATTCATTCTTCTGAGCTGGCTGTAACTCTCCTACTGCCTCCCCAAAACCTGAATTATATAATCTAATTCTCTTGGTAACACCCCAGAGCACACTCAGTGAGACCCCTGGATTTCCTAGGGAAGCATCAAATGTTTTTAATATAGAATGTTATTTTGCTGTTCTTTGGGGGAAGCCTTAGATAGAAAGGAAATATTTTGCTGTATTTCTAATGTCTGAACCTGTGGACAATTCACCTAGGTGGAGAGGGAAGTTGCTCTGCCTTGATTTCTATGCACACTATGTGCTCACTTGAACAGGTGGTTTCTGACTGCTATATACAAATGAGGAACTTGGGAAATTTTTACTGTTCCTTAGGTTCATCAACCCCCCAACCTGATTCTTGAATAAATAAATATTCCTGGGGAAAAATACAGAATGGCTCTTTACCTTTGCTTATTGAACAGAGTACTACAAAGGCCTCAGACTGAACAAGGGAGTATCAAAATGAAAGTGTGCAATTGTTATGAGTATTCTGAATGAATAACAAAATTCATCCCAGCTGAAAATTAATATCTTTTAGATAAAGGCTGATTTAATTTATTCTCTGAACCCAAATGGCAAGAAGTTCAAGTTTGTCTAGTCACCTTGGTATTCTTCTGGCTCCAGTGTATTTCTATTGTTCCCCATTTCTGAAACTGCATTTGTTTTAATTAATCCCCCCCCATCTTTGGAAGGTCTTTGGAAGGAAAAATGAAAACAAAAAATTCTAGCAGTAGTGAAAATAGAGACAGGATAATGATCACCTCCAAAACAGTGTAGTTAAGAAAAGCAGTCATTTAATCCTACTGAGCATCATTTTCTTTCTGTGTGAAATGCAGGAAGAATATTCTCCACAAAACTACAAAACCATTAGTGTCCCACCTCACTCTTTGTGCCCAGAGCTACCAAATATTCTGAAAGAAAATGTTTTCATGAGATCTCAAGAAAAATCATAGAGATGTTTTCTGAAACTAAGAACATGAAAATCATCTCCAAATGTTCTACAAAGACTCCCGAAATGTCATTTGACATATTTTCATAGATTCTCTGCTTTCCCACTCACATTTTGAGTTCTTTAAATCTAAGTGAAAAATTAATCTAATTTTTAAGTGTTTAAGTCAATAATGTACATTTTCATTTAGAATGGGGCAGAATTAAATGAGCAGAACCAAGAGAATAATTAAGACAGCTGCACTGCAAAGACACTTCAAGTGATATCTCTATATTGAATTCACCAAGACCTCTAAAAACATGTACAGGATGGTGGGTCAGGTCTATGATAAGTTTAAAATCAGTCTATAGGGACTATAGCCATCAGTAAATTATTAATAACCAAAATGAAATTTGATGACATTTTTGGTCACATACTCTTGGATCTCTCAGCTCCAAATCATACTTTTACTCCTACTACTAGTCCTTTGGCTTTGGAGAGGACTGTGCAAGAGACTGATTGTGTGAGTTGCATAATTTTGTTTACTATAGTCAGTTCTTTGCTGTTCAAAGCATCCTTCTCTCTTGTTTTTACCACAATCATTCTGCCCCATGACCTTCTTGATAGAAAATAGGACTATTGTTGATGGTCTGGCTGTCTCTTGATCTTGAACTGATTTTGCCTCCTCCCATATCATTGAGGCACCATGGTTCCCCATCAGTACCAGGCAAGTATCAGTATGTGATATCTGGTGGTAGAATGCAACACCTGACATATCCTAACCTATCTCTCCATGGAACTACATCATGTGGTAGAAGATTGAGTTGAAAATATATATTTTCTCATGGTGTAAGTTTGATGACTGGCTCACCCAATAGATTAAGACATGATGCTACTAAGGTCAAAAACCATGCTTATTTCTTACTGACCTTATCCTATATCCCTTTAAAAATAAGAAAGGTTAATTTTTTTGTGGTTCTGTATTATCAGTACTACTATAAAGGAATACATCCTTCATTTTGTTCTTCTGAATTTGATTGTTTTTTTTACCCAGTTGTAAAACTTCATGTTTATCTCCATCAACTCTCAACCTATTAGAGTTGACCCCATGTTCTAATTTGTAAAGATTTTGGTGTTGAATCCTGACTTTTCTCATCATGTGTTAGCTAACCATTACATTTTTGTGTCATCTGAAAATATATGTCATTCATGCCTTTTTTTCCAGTTCATAGATTAAAAACTTTCAAAGAGGAAAGACTCAGGATTGGACCCCTGAAGTATTTCTCCAGACACACTCTTCAAAGTTGATAATGAACTATTAATAATCCTTTGGATCCAGCCAAACACTCATTTCCTAAATTCACCTCATAGGACTATCATTTCTATCATGGGGTTCCACCTACAGGAATATCAGACTGGACTTTATCAAATGTTTTATATAAATAAACCATATGCAAATAAATATATTTATTTTTTATGGTTTTTTCTTAGTTTTTGCAAGGCAATGGGGTTAAGTGGCTTGCCCAAGGCCACACAGCTAGGTAATTATTAAGTGTATGAGGTCAGATTTGAACTCAGGTACTCCTGACTCCAGGGCTGGTGCTCTATCCACTGTATCACCTAGCTGCCCCCCAAATAAATATATTTACAGTAACACTCTACCTACTTGGTAACTTTATCAAAACACATTTTCTGCAATTTCTTTTTGATACAATCTTTATAAAATAATTATTTTCTTAAATTAATTTTAAAAAGTAGTATTTATCTTTCTCACAGCATGAACATTTGATTAGTCATTTATTTGATATTTGAAAACTGTAGTTTTTGTATACAGTGCCCCAGCAATAAAATAACTTAATTTGATTATCTGTATTGATTTGATGTTGGTGTTTAGAAAAATTTCTTCTTATTTTGAAATTAAAAATTAATTTCCATTACTGAGGTTCAAAATTATATTCAGATTTCTCAAGATTTGAATTCAAGATTACAGAAAGTAGAAAACTGCACTAAGGTGGATTGTCATTAAATTCTGTAGGTAATCAAAAAATGCTGAAGATGTGAGGATAGGACCTAGCACAATGTATTTATATGTAGTAAAAAAAAAATTCTTTTTAGGTTTTTTGCAAGGTAATGGGGTTAAGTGGCTTGCCCAAGGCCACACAGCTAGGTAATTATTAAGTGTCAGAGGCTGGATTTGAACTCAGGTACTCCTGACTCCAGGGCAAGTGCTCTATCCACTGCATCACCTAGCTGCCCCATATAGTAAAAAAAATTTTAAAACTGAGTAGTTGATCATACTATCTTTCTAAAATATAATTTCAGTAATTCCTTGAATAACTTTAGAGTTTTTAAAAATCCCTAAGAGTTTCTTTTGTTCATCCTTTACTTTCAATTTTTTTTTCTTGAGGAAATCATCATGAAGGGAGTTATATCAGCTACATTTGGAGCTCTTAAGCTATACCCAAAACCAAATGAAAGTTTCTAAAGCATTTTGTAGATTGTTGTAGAAAATTGATGGAAGATCTTAGAAGAAAATCCCAGAATAGAGAAATGTAGATGAATTTCCTTCATGAGGTCATCAAAGTATTTGGGAGATCCTCATAAGCTTTTGTGTTGTTTTGTTGTCTATACCTCTTTTCTCCTAAGAAAAGTGCTAAAATAAACCTGGATGGGAAAATGTATCATTTTAGGTTTTGCCTGGAAGCATTGCTTGAAAAGCAGCAGAACATACTGTCTAAAGCAAAGTGTGGATGAAATGCTTTGTAGGGTAGAACTGATGCTCATATTAAAAAACTAACACCCTGCATGCACCAGTAATTCCTCACAAACCCTCATTTTATCTCGGGTAGGCAAAGCCTTAATGGCAAGTTAAAACTGTATGATAGGGATTGTTTTTGAAAATCGGGGACCCATTAGACACAAATCTCATTTTTATGGAGCTAGATAAAGCATCAATGCTACTTTAAAAAATAATGGCATAAAATTCCTTACCACAAATAAAACAAAAAATAATAAAACATTAGTCTGACAACTTGGCAGCTAAATTTAGTGTGCTGCCTTTGGTACATATGTCTCTCTGATTTCACCAATATTTTATTAAAGATATTTTAATTAGGAAACACGGTAAGAAATAAGTCCAAGCAGCTAGTTTTTTTTAAAAAAAAGTAAACAAAGAACCCAAATTTACACATAAAATGAAACTATGACAAAATTTCAAGGACACACCATGTATCTAAATAAGCACATTGGGCCTGTGCCTCAGGAGGGAAGGAAAAACCTACATCCTTTTACTATTTATATTTTTCATGCAACAAGGAAAAAGCAGCATTAGCAAACAAAAATTGCTTTTCATTTTGCCAACAAGATAAATAGAATGAAATTTCAATGAAAATGACTGAAAATGTGTATGATTGATGCAAAATTTGCAAAATTCCAAAGATATGGGTACAATTTGTCATACAAATGATACAGAAATCACTTTGTTTTGTCACAAAAATTATACAAAGTAAAAATTGCCAATCTTCCTCTTCTAGCTCTAGTCTTCTCCTGTTGAAAAAATTGTAATGCTTTTCAAAAAGAAAAGACAGGAATGCTTTCACTTCCAAACTCTGTCTCACTAATCACTAGGAATGTGTTAGCAGGCATGCTTCCAAAAGCTTTACAACATATTGAGATGGAATCAAGTCTGTCCATTTATTGAAGAATTATTCCTCTGCCTGCGGCCATATCGTGGTTCTTAGAATGAAGAAAGGATGCATAGGCCCCAGTTTTGAGGAGAATGAGCACTCTAATGGAGGAGATTGAAAGCAAAAGAACTTTTGAAGCAATCACATGATCGTAGCTTGGAAGCTGGAAGGGATTTTAGAGATTACTCATTCTAACTCCCTCATTTTACAGAAGGCAAAACTGAGAACCAGACTGAATAAATGATGTGTCCAATGTCACACAGAAATAAATGGTAAAACTGAGGTTCAAACCAGGGTGTTCTGACTTTAAATATGACTTTGTCTTTTTTCTGTTAAATGAACGAGATTTTTTTTGTGTTTTTTTCTAGCCCTAGTTCTATCATCCTATGAATAAGAAATAAGAGAGAGATAAAAATGTGGAGTTATGGAGGAATGTGAGGAGGAAGTGTTTTATGATGGAGTGATAGCATGTCCTCTTTTAGAAAGAAAGAAAGAAAGAGAGGAAGAAGCATGATTTAACAGGTTGGGTCCTGGGTCCTGAACCCAGTTCTAAATGAGAATTCTTCACCAGAGTATGAGACTAGAAAAAAATAATTAAATTATATAATGTTAAAACATGAATAGATATTAAAGGTTATCTAATCAAATAAACAAACAGTAAGTTCCCAATATATATATATATATATATATATATATACATATATATATATATATATACATATTCCTGCACTATACTAAGCATTGGGAACAAAATAAATAAACAAATAAATGAATTAATAAATATATAAATAAACAAACAATAAATAAATGGATGGATAAATGAATGAATGAATAAATAAAATCTTTCCACCCACAAAGAGTTCATATTCTATCAAGGGAGACAATTGGATTATTTTGTATAAACAGATATATGTAAAATATGTACAAAATAGATATAAGATAAATATATTGGTGGAGCAGCTAATGGCACAATGAAGCGCATGCCTGGTCTAGAATCACAAAGTCTTATCTTCTTGAGTTCAAATCCAACCACTTAGTAGCTATAGGACCCTGGACAAGTCACCTAACCCTGTTTATCTCAGTTTCTTCATCTGTAAAATGACCTAAAGAAGGAAATAACAAATTACTCCAGTACCTCTGCCAAGAAAGCCTCAATTGGGGTCATAAAGAGTTGTACATGACTGAAGATGACACAACAACAACAACTATATTGTGGAGGGAAGAGATCTAATTCCAATAACGTAAGACATGAGTTCATTTAGTTGCATAATGGGGTTCTTGGACAGAGTTCTGATGGAAGCAGGAATTCTAAGAGCCTGAGATAAGGTGAGAGTACATTCAATAAGGGAACTCAGTGCAAATGAATAGAAATAAGGGTGTCTCATGTATTAGAAATAATAAAAGGGGAGACTGGCAGAGAAGAGAACAATTATGGATTAAGTGCCCAATATGTACCAGGTCTTGAGCTAAGGGCTTTGCAAATATTATCTCTGGTCAGTTTGGGTAAATCATAGAATGCAGAAAGGGGAGCATTGAATAATAAGGTTGGAAAGATCAGGAGTTGGTTGTGAAGAACTTTCAAAAGCAAACAGAACTGATGTTCTATCCTAGAGTACTGGAATTTTCTAAAATGGGAATTCCATGGTCAACATTAACCAGGAAAAATTCATTTTGGCAGAAATATGAAAGATTAGATGGGAAAGGAAAGAGATTAGAGGAAAGAATACCAATTAGGAGACTATTGAAGAGGACCTGAACCAGCGTGGTGGGTATGCGAAAGAAAGGGATGATTGAGAAAGATGCAGTCCAACTCTTTTGGCTTACATAAAGATGGAGTAATTGAAACACAGAGAGGCTAAGTAATTTGTTATGGATGCCACAAATTGGTGGTAAAACTAGGACCAAACCCATTTCTTCTCATTCACAGTCAAATGTTATTTCCCCTAATCCATGAATATCATCTTTTTTCCCCCTGTAGAATAACCTATTTATTTGAAAGGAATTCTCACAGTATTTTAAAAGTACAAGAATGAATAATATTAATTTCAAATGTCTGTGTTCTTTGTGGAATGTAAATTCCATAAAGTCAGGGGCTGTTATTTTCCCATTCTCACCATTTCCATTGTCACCAGTGCCTAACCCAAGGTCTGGAACATAGCATGCAATGATTGCTTGTTGAAATGAATTGAATTCAACTGATTACACAGGAATTTGTTGTGGTGGAAAAGCATATGTTATTATTCAGTTTTGTTTGACTTATTGAAAATAATAAATAAAATTATTCTGTCTCTTCTAGTTATAAAACACATTTTAATTCCTGATTTTAATTATATGTGAAGAAATTCATAAACAATTTCTGTATTGACTAAAAGAAACATTTGTTTTAAAAATTCATCTAGTTTAGTCCTCTGTCTTCAAGAAGGACTATAACAAAACCACTCAGAAGTATTGAATCAGAAATCAATTTTAATTAATAATTAATAGAATGGTGACCTGAGTAGCTAGGTGACACAATAGATAGAGGACTGGATCTGGAGTGAGGAAGACCTGAGTTCAAATCCAGCCTCAGATACTTAATAATCTCCTAACTGTGTGACCTTGGGCAAGTCACTTAACCTCATTGCCTTGCAAAAAAAAATAGGAACTCTCTAGTCTTTGAGAGAGTTTTGTTCCTTAAAGAACTTAAAAATCTAGCTCAGAAAAAAAGTGTTCCATTCTCAATTTAAAAAAATAAAAAACTATGCTACCAAATAAAAATGATTATTTTATTAAGAATTTCTTAAGTGGGATATTAAGAGTGGGTAGAGTGGAAGGGTCTTTAAGATTAAAACACCAAGTTGTTCATTAGCCTCCTAATTGACCTTAAGAAAATGAGAAACATATTTATCTATCCTTCATCTTTCCTACATTAAGAATCTCCAGGGGAAAGTCCAGATCTCTATTGTCAAAGATTTCTTTGTGGGTTTTTTTTTACTTCAATCATTTACATGCTGAAGGCATTTGAAAGACATCCAAAAGACTTTTTTCTCTAACCTAAAAGAATCCCACATCCTTTTGCACTTCACTTTCACTTTCAAATTTCTGGCTCCTCCACAACTCTTTAATTTTTATGTTTCCTCTTTGGTTCTTTATCAGTATTTCATTATTCTCCTTAAACCATAGATGCCTACTTTGATTATTTTTAATTAATAAGTCAAAAAGACAGGGTTCAAGTGAATGCTCATGTAAAAACACCATCTAGGGAGAGAGATCTCTGGATTATGCTTCTGATACAGTCCTGAGCTACTGGTCTAGTCATTATTTCTTTACATTGGAGATTGACCATTCATATAAAAGTATTTGATGCATTTTTTAAAAAGTAGTTTATGAGTAACTAATCTAATAATTATCTTTTTCATTTTATCTTTTAGAGAGAAGTGAAAGGAAGGGGAGAAACAGAGGAAAGGAGAGGAGAGAGGAGTGGAAGAAAGGGGAGGTGAGGTGAGGGAAGGAAAGCATGAAGTAAGGAAAAAAGAGGAAGGGAGAAGGAGGAGGAGGAGAGAGAAGAAGAGAACAAGAGAAGAGAATAAGAGAGAGAAGAAAAATGAAGAGAAGACAAGCCAGGATTTCTCTTTACAACTCTCATTGACTCTCCTTCAATCATTTCCTTTATTGTTTTATTTTTGTTTCTGCTTTTTGTTCTTATCAAAACTCATAGCCTCTTAGTCACAATGAATCCTTTTGTTTCCATAACTCTCACTTCCCATGGTCCACCAGTTTGCAAGTTTTGGCAGTAACTGCCTTCATAATATCCCTCCTATATCCATTTCTGTCTATCCACTGATTCAAACACTTTCTAGTTCAGTTGGACCATCAGAAATCATCTTTTCTCTTTTCTTCTATCTTCTTAGTCTTTCTCCCTCTCCCTTTATATTTCCCTGTCTCTCCCTTTCTCTTCTTTCATCAGTATCTCCTTTGTCTAGATTAATTCTTATCTCTCCTCAAATGACCATACTTTTCACGTGCATAGGTGCCAAGTTAATCTGTCTAAAATCTCACTTTGAGCCTGCTGTTAACCCTTCATGTATTTCTCAAAACAGTGTTTAGAACTCTCAGGGGAATCTGGGTGGAATTCCCAGGGAGTGGTGGAAACAGGAGCAAGAACTCAGAACATCTGTTTAGTGGTGGCAGCCTCTCAGCTCATTAAAGTAATCTCCTCCCTGCACACTATCAACACTGCTCTCTTTTTCTTGGCCACTTTCCCTGCCCCTCCTTCTCATTACCTTGTCCCCCATTATCACCATTATCTCCTCATTCCCTTTCTGCTTCTCCCTATTAGCCTTTCCTCTCCTGGGTTAAACAAAGACAAGATGCTACTCTTGCCTTTCTTCTCCTTTTCACAGTTCTTTTTTATAAGGGAAGGGGACAAGAGATGATGAGTGCTGGGCAGAGATCATCAGGACTTCCCGGTGTCCTAATGGGGTAGAGTGAACCCAAAGACTAGCAGCTGTATAGGATTTAAGTTATTTAAGTTCAAGCAAAACCAATTCCAGAACAACAAACCTTTTAAGTCCTTGGAGACTGAGATAACAGAAAAGTTTTTTTTTTTTTCATTCCTGATTCTGTGCTACAACCATCACAGAGATAATGTACAGGTATCAAGAGCAGTTTAGTAATTAGTATAAAAACTGAGGGACTTGCTAGTCTTAAAACAACAGGAATACCAACCACTCTAATCATAACATCCCCCTCTCTATAGCTGCTTCTAAAGAAATTTTCACTTTTCTTTCTAATCATTTTACCAGCTTTACCATTTGCTTTTTTTAAACTGTGCTTTGTAAAATTTCATTAGTTTTAATACTCAAAGCAATGCAGACCTTAGTACTGTCATTTTCAGTGAGCCAGGCTCAATATGACAGCAAAAAGCTTCCTCCATTCACATCCCCCCAACACACACACACACACACAGAGAGAGAGAGAGAGAGAGAGAGAGAGAGAGAGAGAGAGAGAGGATTTCAAGCTTGCTAATCCTTGAACTCTATTTTTAAGGTGTAAATCCAGCATATAGAAAAGTGAGAGACAAGCAGCTTAGACTGAACCAGGAATACCATGATCAGATCCCACACAACATCACCCACAGAGCTCAGTAAATAACCTCTGACCTGACACGCTCTATATCCCTTCATTAACATGTCAGTTTGCAAGCCATATACCAAAAATCTTAAAGGAAATATCTAGGAGAGCTTTACTGGATTTACCAGCTTATTAAACCACTTCAACTTGAATGAGTATACACACATATACACATGCATATACATATGCATGTAAACTCTGTTATCATACAAAATATGATTAAGTTAAAGTCAGTATAATTCCATCCAAAAGTGCAACTTTCAATAAGGGGGGAAAGTACCAACAACATTTCCTAGGTTGTTACACCTAAAACTACTTTTTTCCCCCAGAAAATTGTCATGAAAATCCTTATTCCAGAAGAATTAGATTCGACCTTAAATGATTCCTGATATAACATTTATTTTTCTTATATACCAAAGAAATGGGATTGAAAACACAAATCAAAAATAGTCTTGTTAAGAATCAGCTCTCAAAAACGGGCTTCTCATTTCTAATTATACTAGCAACACAAAAGAACACTATATCTTTCAGAAGATTTGTCAGAAATCTTCCAAGTTAGGGATTTCAAGAAGCCACTAGTTTGTCTTCAAAGTCCTACTTTGCCTTAGTGTAATAGCTGTCTGATTAAAGGCCACAACCTCGGTACAAGGTAATCATTAGGGAGACATTATTATTATTTTGCTAATTAGTCAAAAATCATTGGATTTCCTGTGGTTTCTTCCTGCTGAGCAATCATTTGATCTTGCTTATGTTGACAAACATGCAAGTCACCAATTCTGCCTCATTTATCATTTGACAGGGACAGTGTTTGCTTCCTCGGGTGTGAAGGGGAGAATAGTGAGGGTAAGCAAATAGGCAACAGGAAATAGGCTACAGCAAAAGCTCATTTTCCTGTTCAAAAATACAAAGCAACCTGAAAGAGTGCATGGCTTGTTTTTCAACTATCTTGCTTTTATCTGCTTTGACAAGTGCTAACGGAGAATTCTTATCCCACAAGGATGATGCAAAGCAAAAAGTGAAAATTGGTATGCCCTATTCTAAGAGAACATTTGATAACTTGGAACAAAGACTAAAATCCTTCTTAGGAGTCAAAGCTTAGGAATTTTCATTTTTATGTTTTGCTCAGTGAATTAAGTATATGAAGCCATAGTGTGGCCTGAAGAAAGAAAATATGTGCACGCTCATTCTCCACCCCCCCCGTCTCCTCTCTCTCTCTCTCTCTCTCTCTCTCTCTCTCTCTCTCTCTCTCTCTCTCTCTCTCTCTCTCTCTCTCACACACACACACACACACACACACACACACACTCACACAAACACACAAAGCACAGAGAGATGTTGTATAGCAAGAGAACCACAGAATTCAGAATGGTTTTGATATAAAACTCAAAACAGGATGCTTGAATCTGGCAGATTTAGAGACAGGAACAAAAACAGTAAGATTGCTAACAGTTATTTTTTCTCAGAATTGTATGTGTGAATATGTTATCAGGTCCATAGGTGAAAATATAAGATTAAGATAGGAATAATCCAGTGTTCTAAACTATCTTCACAAATAAAGGATAAACAATTTATAGTCTGATATTACTAATTTTGCATAAAATAACATTATGACAAGTGACAAAGAGTTAATTCAAGGACTAAAGGAGACATGTCCATCTGCCTGCCTCTATACAGTGATGTGTGTATTTTGCATGCCCACAGTGCTAAATAGATTAAGGCATATATAATTACAATATAATCCATATAAAGAGGCAGAAGGTACCTTTGAGATCAATTAGCCTAATTCCATTAATTTACAATGATTTGGCATCCTGGATTCTTACATTTTTGACACTTAGTATATACTTAATAAATTCTTCCTAAGTGAATGATTGATTAATAAAATAATCCCATAATATTTTGTAAAATAATTCTTCTGTACCTCAATATTCCCATCTGTAAAATGAAAGTTCATAATCCACACATGTTAAAAGTTAGCTTTAAGTCAACCACAAAACCTTAAACATGCAATGTCTTGTAACAAGAGCAGTAAGTGCTGTATAAATGTTGAAGAGAAAAGGAAACAAATGTATAAAAGATAGTTAATAACTATCTACTCCTATCTGAGCATTAAAGGACAGTGAAAATATCCTATATGTTCTTATAATTTAAAGCCAACTTCTATATAGAGAGCAAAAATTTAGGTTGAAAAGGTCAAACTGATCTTCAGTTGTTGCTTTTGTACAAACTAAAACTGCCTGCAGTACTTGCTCAATCTCTTTTAGATGCATTGAAGAGAACCATATATTGTACTTAAGATGTAGGAAACAGAGACTTGGCATAGAGGAGGAAAAAATATCAAAAAGCAAAACACTCACATCTCTATTCTTTCATTCATGTGTGCCATAGCTTGCCCTCAAAATTCTTTTAAGTATCTAAGCACAAGAAAACAGCTTAAATTTCTTTATACATAATTTGCTAAAACAAATAATATTAATTTTGAAGTAAAAAGAATCTGAAGAGTATTCCTTGGTAGGAAGTGGGGATGAACAGATATATGGGAATATGTTATTGCCTATGGATATTGCTTTTATGGGATAAGTCACTCTGCTGAACCTATATGACAATGATAGTTATGACATTAAGCTGACCTAAATGTCGTGCTTTCAGGTGGATGAGAGTTGATATTGAAACAGAGGTGGGGTAGAATTAAATCGATTATTCATTGAGGAAATATGTTGTCATTTTCTAAATGATCAAAGAAAATGGTATGAAATGCTTTTTTTTGCAAATCATTATTTCTCCAGAAAATGCTAAGAATAATTTATTTATATACAGCATAATAAATGGTTTCTTGAACATGAATCCAATGGTTTTCTTTTAATAGCCTGCATTGATTTATTAGATTATTTTGTATATATTTATTTATTCCTAAAGTATTGCACAATAAATAAAGCATGAGCATCCTTTTCCCTCAGCAGCCTGAAAGTTATGTTCAGTGATATCTATTTTTAAAAAAAATTTTCCTTGCTTTTTGAAATAAGATTAGCATCTAAAGAGTTACAATACTCAATTTGTTCATAGAGTTTGATGATGTTAAAGAAAGAAAAATCCCTACCTTTTATTTGTTATTTAAAAATTAAATGCTATACAGAGAAAAACTACCCCAATTTCTAGAAGGATTTACACTATGTTAACAAACAGAATATTTAAGGCTTAGCTTGAAGGAATGAAAAGCAGTTCTGGATCTCATTAAAATGGGATTTTAAAGTAAGGAAATAGTGGCTCATTGGTTCTTTATGTGAATAATGTGATAAAAATGAAAGAAGAGGAATTGGGGAATAAGGCAAAAAAGACTAGTAATTAATAAAGTCCATTTCTATAGTCTGAGGAGAACAAGGTAGGGAATGGTCACCTACTCTCCCACATCCACCATCTTCTAACCTCTTCTCCAGCCCACTGAAAAGAGATACATATCAGTTTCATGTTTAATAGGTCTTGCACTTTAGTGTTGAAATGATGGCTAAGGGCTTTGGTGAATCATAAAATCATCTGTTGGAAACACCATATTCTCATGGGTTAGGATTCATGACAATGATCCTTCCCACATTTCTATTTCACATTATAATTTTTTTATTTATGTTAAATAAATCAAAGATCATCATCCTAACCATTGTATGAAATTGCAGATACCCTGGGAGAAAGTGAAGGTCATAAACGGCCTCAATATATTTCCTTTAACATCTAACTTTATGGTTTTGCAACCTACTTGCCTATTTGTATATGACCTTTATAGCAAGACTTTAAGAATATTTTAAGCCGTAGCAATTTCCTCTTACCATACCCCTATAGTGTATATTTGGATGTCTAACATTTTACTATTCTAAATATGAAAAACCCAAAATGAGTGAATTTATCAAGGTCAAAACAGCCAGTGGCCAGAGGAGAGAGAGAGAGACAGAGACAGAGACAGAGACAGAGACAGAAACAGAGACAGAGACAGAGACAGAGACAGAGACAGAGACAGTCTGTCTTAAAAATAGTTCCTTCTCCTTCATTTTATTGTACTTATTAAGCCATGTTTCATCTCCCCAAGGAGTGTCAGAGACTGTCTATGCATAAGCAATGTGGTTTTCAACAGCACAATACATATAGCTCATGTGCAGATAGACATGATGCTGGTATGTAGAAAGCTCAAAATGGAAAAATAAGCCATAGCACATGAATTTTTAAGGTCATATCAAAGCCCTTATGTCAAAAGATACCACATTTTGGGTTTACTACCACTATTGTTAAAATTTGACACATTATTTGACTGAATATGATTAAATCACCAGAGTGTCCATCCTGGGCAACAGTGATCTACATATGCAATGGTTTTACCCCACAGTGCCTAATATTGTATCTTATTTTTCCAGTTGTAGTCCCATTTTTCCCCTAACATGCAAATATAAAAATAATATTTAACTGGGACATTATCTGGTAGACTAACAAGACCTCTAATCTCTTTATAGAAATTTATTCTTAAAAAGCAAAATATATGCATATATTTGCACATTCATATCTTTAGCACTAAATACATCTGAATAAGCAAAAATAACTAAATAAAATAAATTTTAAATTGTAGTCTATCTCAGAATCCTTGAAGATACTGGGGTGGTGGGAAAGCACAGTAACTATCAAGCCTCCTTGTTTCTCAGGCCTGGAAGGCACTGCTCCCTGGAGGCCCCTTGGTTGGATCTTTCCGTCTTTCTCCTTTGGCATTGCTTTGCTCTGCCTCCCTCTGTCCAACGTCAAAATCACATGCCAGGGCTAGAAAGAGAGTTATCTGCATTTGCAGTCAGTGTGAGTGGCAGCAGCACACTGAGGATATGGTGAAATGACTAGGGAGATTTTTTTTAATCTCCAATCACTGGTAATTATCAAGAGAGGCCCAGTAAATTCTGCCCTCACAGCCATAGACCCCAGGGAGGTGGAAGGGGGAGGTGGACTGGCAAAGAGCACAGAGCATTCTCAAGAAGCAATGTGTGCTGAATATCTCAATGCTCCCCATTTTATAGCCTTTTTTTCTACTATGGATGATCAAACTCCCATCTCAGGTTCTCTTGAAATGGATGCTTTCCAAGGCAGAGGAATATCCTTTTCAAGAGAGGGTACTGAAATCCCAATGGCTGACAGTTAATATTTTGTCTCACTTTAATTAAATGCCTAAAATGCTAAAGGCATCTCTAGTATTCATTCTATGAGTTATTTATCTAGATAAACTGTGCATTAGTGTAGGTGAGAGATTATCATTTTTATCAAGTTTTATAAATTATACCTGGTTCTCCATGCTTGTATTTCATTCCTTCATTTATCCCGGCAGTTGCTATAGATGTAGGGAACAAAAGGATGCAGAATTATACTCTACTGATGCTGTACAGTAGCTGGATTTTAGAAATCTGCATTACTCCATTTTTTTATTCCTTTAGGTAGAGAGTCTATGGAAATGTGTTCACTCGGATGGTTAAAAACCAAAATAGATTAACATCACCACATCTATAGAACAGGGCCACTCATTGCAGGCTTATGTTTGAAATGCACGAAAAAGTCCCCCACCCCACCACCAAAAATTATATGTGTGCATGTTTGTATGTGTTAGATATAGATATAGATACAGAGTTTTTCTGGCTTCTAACATTCCAAAAGGCAGGAAGAATGCTGCAACCATCCGTTTAAGCCATAAGGCAGGTGCCTGGATATCGGTGTAAGATACTGCAGTGTAGGAGGGAAGTAGCTGAACCCTTCCCAGAAAGAGGAAGCCACCATGATTGGTCCAATTGATCACTGCAGTCGCTTGATATTACATAAAAGCTTGGTGTTGAAGCATATGGATTGGATAATCATCAGAGTTGTTCTGACATGGTCTATTTAATAATTCAAAAAGGAAAATTTGAAAATGATGCTGCACTGAGGCTGCAACAACCAGTTGACACTTTATTTATCTCAAATGCTCTGTGTATACTTTTGTGAGCAGTACAGGCTGCTGGCTTCTGCAAGTTATATTTCTAAAGTGTCAATAGCCAAATTAATCAGTCAGGGAACAGTCAGATGAATCACTTGGTATTGTGGCAGGGAAAGAATGTTTGGTTTGTCCTCTACTTAATCCTATACACTGGGAGGGGAGACATTAAAGAAACAGGCAAAGAGACGAATGTAAATTCTGCCCTTCTTTATCAGACTGAAGAAAAGAATCAAAGGCTTTGCAGAGCAACAAAGTCCAAACTGGAAAAATTCATTTGATAACCCTCAGATGAAGTCAGAGATGTTTTATTAATAAAAAAAATAAATGTTTCCTGATGCACCTTTGTCTTACAATGAGCAAAGATCTAGTCATTCTAAGCTCCTCCCAAATGGGCATTCTATAGAACTGTTTTACTAGCAAAGAAATGAGAGAGAGAAAGAGACAGAGAGAGAAAGAGACAGAGACAGAGACAGAGACAGAGACAGAGACAGAGACAGAGACAGAGACAGAGAGAGATTGATTCCTGGTTCTGCAGTCTAACACAAACCAATTGGGGATGTAAACACATATACATTTGGAATCAAAAGACTCAGAATGCAATTCCATCTCTGCCAATACTATCAAAGATGAATTTCCTGGTCTCATTTTCCTCATATGCAAAGTGAGAGAGTTGGACTAGATGGCCTCAAAGGTGTCTTCCAGCTCTGATATCCTATGATTTTATGATCTGCTCAGACTACTGGCATCTTCAGTGAACTGCCTTCTGATTGACATCATATTACTACTCTTTCATCTTTATAGAACTCATTTTCTACAACTGCATCATGGGGTTACAATGTAAACACTACAACTAATAAAATAATTATTAAGTTGTTAAAATAGATATTTAAAAATAGAAGTAAAATTCCACATAAGCCTAAAATGCAATATAGACCATCAGTGCTCTTAATTCTTTACTCTTACCTCCAAGATTTAAAAAAAAGATCAGAATGCAAACTTTCTTTCCCATAAGTCATACATTTTACAATATGTAAATGACAAGCATACCATACAATATACTTGAAAGCTGTACTGTACAATATACTTGAAAACAATTCATTGGGACATTTTAGTAGAGTATAAATATCAACTTTGTGAGATCTGAATTTTTAATGGAAATTTGTGATCTTGGACAAATATCCTATAAAATATGGGATCTTTGAGTTGGTAGAAATAATGATAAAAATAACAAAATTATTTTAAAATATACATTTGCATGGTAATAATGTTTTAAATATACTTACTTCACAACAGTACAATAGGAGCAAATGGTATATGTTCCCATTTTAAGGATAAGGAAACAGGCTCAGGGTTACCCACAATCACATACCTAAAAGTGTCTCAGGCAGGATCTAGTTCATTTAAATTCAAACCTCTAAACCCAGAAAGATCAAATGATTTAGTCCATGGTCTAACAATAACAGAAATTCACAATGATTTTTCACTTTATAGGCATGGTCTCCTTTAATATTCAAATCAGGGCTAGGGTTAGTATACCTATTTTTTCAATTAAACCATAAAGCCATCTGCATCCAAAGGTCATGGAATGAACATTTCTGTAGACTGGTCACATATAGAATAAGCTAAGTAAATATGACTCTTTTCCTCCCTCCCCTCTTCTACTTTACTTAATGGAGTTAGGAAAACTCACCTGATCTTTTATATCTAAGGAGCAACAGATAGTACTTTACATCCCATTTATCCATACATAAAAAACAGGGCCTAGTCAGGTCCTACCACAACTTCTGCCCTCTCCTGAAGCAATAGTCCTTTAGAATTTGAACTCCAAAAACCATATTATTTCTCCAAGTAAATCCATTCATTTCTGCAACTTTGCCTTGGGGTTGATCTGTCCTGATTAGTTGGTGAGTTAAGAGAAACTCACCAAACTCATTTTATCGAGTTGGCTCCAGACCAATAACATTCACTTATTTAATTATTACTAGGGTATCCTGCCATTTTTTCACCATTTGGCACTCCCTTGAAACAAATAACAAACAAAAACTCACCTGACTATCCACCATTACACTACATATTACATTAACCCTAATTAGAATAAAAGCTTCTTGAATTTTTCCCCCAGTACCTGTCATATACATACACATTTAAACATTTTGAAATTCATCATTATTTTAAAAAATCAAGCACCTAATTGTACTTGGGGCTATTAATCAATTTTTAAAAATTTTTCAAAATTTTCCCATAATATAGGTTACACTGCTGTCAATAATCATGTAAAAGAATTGTAGACATACAAATAAAAATAGAACTAGTACATTGCCTATAATATAATATATAATATAAAAGTAAGCTTCTTCTCCTCAGAAGCTTTCCAATGTCCCATCCAATCATTCCTTTCCCCAGAACTCTTCTTTGAGCCATAATAACCTCCTTCACAAACTATTCAAAGCTTTTCACCACCATAATACATCCATTCAGGAGGTCTCTTCACTCTGAATACCTCTGGTCACAATATTCAAACTAATGAAATCTCCTACAATCATTTTATGGTGTGAAGAGGGATAAAGAGAGGTGCAATCCATTACTCTAAGGAAGGCTTTTAGGACATCAAACCAACTGACCAATTTTTGAGTTGTTCTAATTAGAACTAGTGGAAAAGCAAATCTTGATTTATCAGTAGGAGATGAATGCAACAAAAGAAGACTTGGAGGAAAACAAAAAAGAGAAAGTTCCATAATTGTCTATAAATGAACCACCTAATGTTTTCCCCCTTATTTTCCCACTTTGTCCCTTCATTTCTTTTTTCTTTTTTTTCTAATTATCTCTTCATTTCTATAATGAACAATGAATTGAAGAGATAATTAGAAAAAAAAGAAAAAACATTGGAGATCATTACTTTGTACTCAAATATTTATCCACTGATGTTGTGATATAGTAAAAAAATCCAGAATTTGGAATAGAACATGTATTTTTTGAGTCTTTTCTTTATAAATAAATGATTTTGGGACATTGAGCAAGTAAATTTACCTTACCAGACTTTAGTTTATAAAATATCAGAAAGTAGGACTAACTGGTCTCTAATATCCCTTCAAACTCTAATAGTCTTTGAATCTATAATTCTAAGGTTACTTTGAAAGAATTCAGCAAACAACAAGTTAAGAATCCATAACATTAGAAAACATAAATAATATTATTAGATTAAATGAATTATTATTATATTAATAATATAATTATTAAAAATTCAAACTTTCATTCTTAGTCAATATTTGAGGTTCTAGTTCTAGGAAAGAGAATACATTTACATAGTACAAAAATTTGATATGACAGACATAATCTTATATCAGAAAATGTTTATTGTTGATATACTTAGTGAAGTCTTAGAATATTAGAAGAGTTTATTAGAGATATTTAGAGATATTAGATGATGTTTATCCTGGAGACAAGAAGACTCAGAATATCCATGACAACTATTTTCAAATATAGGAAGAGTTTTCACATGGAAGAAAAGTTAGACTTGTTTCCTGGCCCCAGAGGGAAGAACCAGTTAAATGGACAGAGGAGAATAGAGATATTTTTAGGTTTGCTATAAGGAAGAAAAAAATATCTTTTGAAGCAAGTAGAGTTGTCTAAGAGTGGAATAAGCTCCCTCAAGGGACAGTAGATTTCCTCTTATTGTGGGAACAGAGGAATAAGATCTCTACAAAAGATTTAAACTGAATGAGGAATGTTGTAGATAGACCTTGGGTTGAAGTATAGGTAGGATTCTGTAACATTTGATTTACTAACAGCCCTGAGATTTTGATATTTCCATATCTTGGTTATACTTTTTTTAGACTTGGATAGCTTTGTCTAGGTCCAAACATTTCACAAATGATAAGACATTTTGGTTGGTTAGCACCAAACCATCACCATTATGGTAAAAATAAATAAGGTACTTATTAATCTAGAGATGTTGGTTTTCATTCCCAGGTTTATTCCTGGTGTCAACCCTTTGCTATTTTGTGGTTTATGGGATTCAAAGTGGAAATCACAGGGGAGAGGTCAGAATATTTTGGGTTTGGGTCAAGAACCTCCAGTCCTATCAGACTGAAAATCATGGAATAACAACCATTCTATTTTATTAAGCATTTTTAACATCAACTACAGATAAGGTCTTATACTAGTCATTAGATATACAAAGATAAAACAAATAAATAGAAAAATGTTCCTACCGTCAAGGACCTTATATTCTATCAAAAGTTAGAGGGTGGAGGTGGGTATAAGATGCCAATTGAATATGGAAAACAAGGAGAGACCATTAAGAATTAAGGGGATGGGGGCTGCTAGATGGCACAGTGGAAAGAGCACCAGCCCTGTAGTCAGGAGTCCCTGAGTTCAAATCCAGCCTCAGGCACTTAATAATTACCTAGCTGTGTAGCCTTGGGTAAGCCACTTAACATCAATGCCTTGCAAAAAAAAATTTAAAAAAAAGAATTAAGGGGATCAGGAAAGACTTCCTAGAGGAGGTGGTTGGCACATTATCAGCCTTGAGGAAAGCTTTAAAAGCAACGCAGTCATTTTTACCCATATTTTCTATGTATTGAGTTATTTATGACTTACCACCATCCTTTCCCAGATATGTGAAAAACTGAGTGGAAAAAATTCTTTCATATAGTCATCTGCCTGTTCTCTGGTGTCTTCATGCCAAATGAGGAAGTAGCATCCAAAAATTTCTGCATGGTTCTCTGCAACTCACCATAGTTGGGAGAGAGGTGCACTTCATTTAATACAAGATCAACTCCTAAATATTTATTTATCATCACTTGTTTTCATGTTTTGCAAATTGGGCTATAGTTTAAATTCATGAAAGTACTTTACCATGAGTATGCCAAAGTCAACTTGAACTCCCTGTGACAGCTGATTGTTAAATGTTTAGTGTGAGCATTTATAGCTCAGATTAATTGCTTAGATTTAAGAAAATGATAGAGAAAACACTAAACAATGCACATTAAAGATAAAAATGTGTCATATGTACAATTCAGAAGAGCCAGTTGTTAAGCATTTATCAGCATGTTCCTTTAATGTTGCTTTTTAAAAGAAGCTTGTAAATTAACTCTTTTTAACACAATAATCTTTATAATCCAAATAAGCTCTTACATATGTGGTTAATAAGTTCAGTTGTCTTTATCCTGAATTTTCTTAAAATGAAATCCATTAGGGGCAGTTAGGTGGTACAGTGGATAGAGCACCAGTCCTGGAGTCAGGAGTACCTGAGTTCAAATCTGACCTCAGACACTTAATAATTAACTAACTGTGTGGCCTGGGGCAATCCACTTAAGCCCACTTTCTTGCAAAAAAACAAATGAAGTCCATTTACAGCTTTAGAAATTGAGCAAAGATGATTTCACATGAGTTGCTGATATATAATTGCCTCCTCACTTAGTGGAGGAGGAGTTGAAGAGAGAAAGAAAAAGTAGGAATTCAAAACAAATGTTAAGATAAATAAAATATAAGTGTTATTTTTGTTAATAAATTAAGCAAATGAGTAATCGAGATAGACTTCAAAAGGAAAGAGTTGAGCTGCCAATCATGATATGAAAAATAAGGATTTCATTGACTTTCAGGCAAATTCCCTCATGTGCTTCAGATGCTGGTAATTTTTCAATAAAAATAAGCAATCACCTCTGTTTAGATCACTAGTTTTTAAGCTAGTTTTCTTAAGATATGAATTTGTCCACTTTTCATAAATAGATAGCTAAAATTAGAAAGGAGATAATCACTTAATAGATCTCAAGATCAGTACATATGAAGCGGAGTCAATAACTAAGGAAGTATCAGCACCCCTTTGAGAGAGTACTTCTATAAACAAATAAACAAAAAATGTTTCCTACTTTATTCTGAGGAAGCCATGAGTACATGTTCAGTTCTAGCAGAGTGTATATAATAACGCTTACAATGAAGCTAAATAATATCTTTTGAAAAGTGAAAATTCTCCAATTCACTCTTCCTCATATTTACAGAGAATTACCACATCAGTAGATAGTTAATGAAAGAATTATAGTGTGCCCATTTTCTGTAAATATAACTGGAAATGGGTTGATTTTCTATCTGCAGCTTTAACAAATAGGAATACTATGTATTGGCCTAAGTGTGTAAAAATCAATAAAAACACTTTTTCAACCGGTAATGTCTTTAATGAATCTCCTAAACCTAGAATGTTTACTCGTATTTATTTATTTTTAATAACAAATCTAGAGTGTATATAGGATGTTTATTTATTAATAATAAATCTAGAATACATGTTAGATATATTTTATTTATTATAAATGATAATAAAATCCCAAACTGCAGTATAGTCTCTTTCAGTATAGAAATATTAATTTGTCCTTTTATTCCTGAGAAATTGATCAACTGCCTTGGGGGAGGAGTCCCTAGCACAGTGATCATTGGAAAAGACAAATATAAAACATGATCCCAGCATAAGGAGATACATCAGCACAGCACCTGGAATGAAAGATAGCAGGATCAATAGGGAGATCAAAAGTACATGATTTAGGTATGCGATTCCCTGAGAATACAAAGCCTTTTATGGTAACCAAGTAGTTGCAAGGTCTTTCTTGAGGAGAGTAATCTTAGGATACCATCAGAGATGGTTAATCTTTCTCCCCAGTCAACTCTGCATAGATCTGATCAGGTTATGCTGCAAAGATTGCCCATAAAATATTTGTATGCAGGACAAAACTTGCAGAAAAATTAATGCCAACTAATTGCCCAGTTCACATAGGAAGAAAAACTTATCCCAGATATTATGTACCTTCCTTCCAGTTGCAAGTGTTGTAAACCATGGAGCCAGGGGAATTAAAGTGTTCTCATCACATAATATACCTTTATATATCAGCAGGAAGTATGAATCATTCCCTTCCCTGCTGCTCAATACCCAATGATTTCATCTCTTCTGTATTCATTTTATGAACCAGACCAGTGCCCTTAAATGCTATTGCTGCTGTCAATTCTTGGATATCCCTTACCTGATTGCCAAAAGGAAGGTACTTACAAATGTAGCTCTGCCCTTCTAGCAAATGTCTCTTGGTGGTGGTACAGTCTGATAAGTTTAAGGTTCAGACAGCAATATTAACTGCCCTGGACTTTCCATAAAATTTTATCCTGCAAAAAATGAACTTCTCAATTCATTTTTAGACTGAATAGACCTAGGATAAGATAAAATACATAACCTAAGTCTCAAACTATTATAATGCTTCATCTAAGTGACTCCTGCCTATAAATACATTAGAAAACACGAGTTAATGAGAATGGGGCATAGGACATAGGGTAGTTCTTTTATAATACAGAGGCAATAACTATTTCCTCGGTCTTCCATTTTTCAAAATAGGAAGCACCTAAATCAGTTCTTTTCTAACTTTCTCTCCTTAAAAAAGTGGTTCTGTTATAGCCCAATGACTTCTAAATTAGCGATCCCTACAAAAATCATATATTTGAGTCTAAGGGTTAGAACAATGAACAAAGAAAAAGTAGTACATTTTCCAGTTTGCCAACTGGTAATTCCTACTGCATACACTTTAGTTTATATTTTTATGTGAAGAACAATAGAAATCTGAAAATATTTCAATAAAAATAGCAGATATGCTTGTTCAGAACACCTCTGATGTTAAATCTCTGACAACCTCTCTCATCTCAATGATACCACATTCCCATTTATAGAAAAATTCACTAAGTAATATAATTTGGAAATGTAAGCATAGACAGAAGGAGGAAGACCTGGTATAGTGGGGGAAATATCTGGGTATTTTCACATGAAATTTACTTGAATATGGTGGGGATAAGACAAAAATATTTGTAAAAACTGACACTGAAAAACGGATTTGTTTCCTCAGGAAAATATTAGTTTTGCATGATTATTACTTTGCTTTTTATGACAGAAACACAGGCCAAGTTAACATCAGCACCACTTCATTTTTAATCACATTAATTCAGTAGTATGTTATAATTGGATGATGGAAGACTAGGACTTTATTTATATAAATATAAGCAATATATGAACACTTTAAAACACTGTATCAAATCAGTGTTGAGGTCAGTAAACTTCAAGTCTCCTGAATACACCTTATATAACAGTAGGTTTGAGTTGGAAAGGAAGTTAGAGGTCATTTAGTTCAGTCTCCTAAATAATGCAGGAGTCCCCTGAATATCTAGCATCTGTTTGAACATTTCCAGTGACAGGGAGCTCACTCATTTTCCTGGCATGCAAGTCAGAGTATTCTTATAGTTAGAAAATTCTCCTTTAAATTGAGCCCAAAACTATTTCCATAGATTTTTCTAACTGCCCTCTGGATCTACCTAACCTTGATATCTATTTTCTCACACACCAGACTGTCATATAGTTGTTGATAGCTATCAGGGTGTCACAATTCCTGCCCCAGATCTCTTGATTAAACAGCCCCAGTTCTACTTATAAGTTTTTTAATTAATTCATTAATGATTCCTAGGTTTTCTATCTTTTAGAACTGAGTTCTGGACTCAGAGTAACAAATATAAGAGTTCAAATCTAGCCTCAGATATTTCCTAACCATGCGACCCTAAGCAATTAATCTCTGCTCCAGTTTCTTCTATTGTAAAATGGGGGTAATAGTAACACTAAGCTTCCGGGAATGTTATATGAGAAAATGAGAAAAATATTTACAGAATAATTTTCAATCCATAAAGTTTTGTATACATGCCAGTTATTATTATAGGTATTAGTCAATACTTATCTCAAACTGTGATTCATAGAACAAAATATAGTGCACTAGAGGTGGTCTGATTAGCATAAAGTAGTGATTCCATTAGCTCCTTTCATCAAGAAGACTATAATTCAATCAAACATGGGACTCTTTTTTCCACTTTCTTCCCTTGCTCTTAGAAATATGAGAACTATATATTCTTTATTAGTTATCCTTCCTTCTTCTTCTATCTCCAGACTTCAATATCTCAAATCCCTTGATATTTCTCTTATCGCATTGCTTTTCAAAGTTTCTTCCCCCGAGTGCTACTTCATTTATTGGTTTTCTTGGCTGCCAAAACTACAATCTCTGTTAACATTTTTGCCAGTTCACATCACTATGTGGATAGACTTTTCTAGGAAAGATATATTTTAGCATCTAAAAGAAAGAACAGCGATATTTCTCACTGATGGTCAGATTTTGACTAAGGTTCTTATCAAGGCCAAGTGAAACCCCTGACAAGAATCTCTTTCACACAAAAGTTAAAGGGAGAAGAAGGAATGAAGAGCAGGAAGGGAATAAGCCAGTAAATAGTTCCTATTAATAGCCAGACATAGCGCTAAGCATTTTAAAAATATTACCTCATTTGATCTTTACAACAAACCTAGGAGGTAAGTACTGTTATTATCCCCATTTTTGCAGTTGAAGAAAATGAGGCAAACAGAAGTCAAATAATTTCCCCAGGATAACACAGCTGGTAAATGTGTGAATCTATATTTGAATTCAGATCTTCTTGACTCCAGATCAACCCTCAATTTACTGCATTTTCTTGCTGCCTAAAGTAGCCCCACTTTATTTTTGAAAAAAAAAAAGAAATGTGAAATGTTAAAGGGGTTATGGGAAAAAATGGGACACTAATGAAATGTTGATGGAGTTGTGAACTGATCCAACCTTTCTGAATCGCAATTTGGAATTATGTCCAAAGTGCTATAAAAGTGTGCATACAATTAGGAGAACAAGAAATACATTACCTGTCTGATCTATGGAAAGGGGAGCAGTTTGTGACCAAAGAAGAGCTATAGAACATTGTAAAATGCAAAAACAGATAATTGTGATGACATTACATTGAAAAGTTTTTGTACAAGTAAAAGTAATGCAACCAAGATTAAAAGGAAGGCATAAGTTGGGAAACAATTTTTAACAACTAGTGTTTCTGACAAAGGACTCATTTTTAAAATATAGATATAACTGAATTAAATTATAAGAATACAAGTCATTCCCCAAATGATAAATGATCAAAGGATATGAAAGATGAAGAAATTAAAGTTATCTATAGTCATAAGAAAAAAATGTTCTAAATCATTATTCATTAGAGAAATGCAAATTAAAACAACTCTGCGGTACCACCTATTAGATTGGCTAATATGACTAAAAAAGGAAAATAATCAAAGCTGGAAAGAATGTGAGAAAACTGGGACACTAATACATTGTTGGTGGAGTTGTGAACTGATTCAACCTTTCTGGAGAGCAATATGGAACTATGCCCAAAGAGCAATAAAACTGATCATACCCTTTCACCCAACAATACCAATACTAGGTCTGCATCCCAAAGAGATCACAAAAAATGTATAAAAAACCCACATGAACAAAAAATATTTATAACAGTTCTGTTCATCATGGCAAAGAAGTGAATATTGAGGGAATGCCCGTCAATTAGGGAATGGCTGAACAAATTGAACAAATTGTAGCATATGACTATGCAGGAATACTATTGTTCTATAAGAAATCATGGGGGGGACAAGACTTTAGGATAACCGGGAAAGATTTGTATGAACTGGTGATGAGTGAAGTGAGAAGAACCAGAAGAACATTGTACACACTAACTGCAACATGTGGTGATGGTCAGTTATGATGGACTTGTACATTTCAATAATAATCAAAGACAATTCTCAAAGACTTGTTATGGAAAAGGCCATCTATATCCAGAGGAGGAACCATGGAGTTTAAATGCATGCAGAAGCTTACTATCTTCAATTTTCAAAGTTTCGAAGTATCTTTTCTCTCTAATGTTGTTTTTTTCAGTTTCAATTTGATTTTTTCACTACATGATCAATATATATATATATATATATATATATATATATATATATATATATATACGTCTAGCGTGGTTATATTGCATAGCCTATTTTAAATTATTTTCTGTTGGGGGAGGGAAAGGAGGGAGGGAGGAAGAAAAATATGAAACTGAAAACCTTGTGAAAAATGATTATTGAAAATTACTGTTGAATGTTGTTGAAAAATAAATGAATAAATTTATATGTGTGTGTGTGTGTGTGTATTTAAAGTGTGCATACCCTTTGATCCAGCAATATGACTACTGGGTCTCTTCCCAAAGAAATCATAAGAAAGGGGAAAAAGGATCAAATGTACAAAAAAGTTTATCTTCTTACATCATCTTGTAGTAGCAAAGAAATTGATGGGATGTCCATCAATTGGTGAATGGCTGAACAAATTTTGGTATATGAATATATGAATACATTGTTCTGTAAAAAATTATGAGTAGCTGTATTAATCTGGAAAGACTTACATAGAACTAATGCTGAGGTGAGCAGAACCAAGAGAAAATTTTACACATTAATAGCAACATTGTATGATGATCAACTATGATAGATTTAGTTCCTCTCATCAATCGAATGAACAAAGATAATTCCAAAAGACTTGTGATGGAAAATGACATTCACATCCAGACAAAGAACTGTGGTATCTGAATGCAGACCAAAGCATACTATTTTCATTTTTTAAGAATTAGTTGTATGTTTTTCTCTCTCTTGTTTTTTTTATTCTGAATCTTCTTTCACAACATGTCTAATATAAAAATATGTTAAACTTAATTGTATGTGTACATCCTATATCATATTATTCACTAACATGGGGAGAAAGGGGGAGAAAATAGAAGAGAGAGAGAGAGACAGAAAATGTGGAGCTCAAAATTTTCCAAAAAATCAATGTTGAAAACTATCTTTACATGTAATTGGAAAATATACGCACATATAAGGAAAAGGTAATATTGTCTTATGGCTTTATAGATAGATTAGTATCCCAGAAGAAGAAACTCTATGTAATATTTATCCCCCCTCTAAAAAATGCCCATGTGATATCCTTGAAGTGAAACAAATTGAACTTCTTAAATAGAATAGGATCAAAAATGTAGCCACCATAAGATGCATATTTAGTTGTTTTTTTTTTTTAATTCTTTCAGGGCAGCTAGGTGGCATAGTGGATAAAGCACCAGCCCTGGAGTCAGGAGTACCTAGTTTCAAATCCAGTCTCAGACACTTAATAATTACCTAGCTGTGTGGCCTTAGGCAAGCCATTTAACCCCATTTGCCTTGCAAAAAAAAAATTCTTTCAATTATATTATCTTATATATTCACTAGACTTTCTTTGAATATCTAGATTGGCTTCCAAATTTGTGATTTGAGGGGAAAAATCCCCCATCATCTTTCAATCATTATTACAATCAATTTTATAGTACCTTTTCAATTTACTCTAGCAGATAATAGTTTACCATATTTATTCAGAACTTTAATTTAGATATCATAGTATGAATACATATATATAGAGGACTGTTTGTCATGAGATAACTAGCTCTTTTCTTTTTCATCTTTTGATACTCTTCAAGTTCTTTCCTCTACTTATTTATTTATTGCTAAAGGCATAACCTATTCTCACACACCTCATATTTCTGCATTGTCCTCTGGGTGACTCATTGCTATAATTTTACCAGAATGATAATAATATTTTAAAAATGGACCTATGTTTCAGGAAGAAAATGAAGTAATTAGAAGCATTATATAGTTTTCCAAAGGCAATCTACCTTGTTCTCTGTTTAATTTGAAACCTCTTTTCTATCCCCAGTGTCTATACTAAATTTATACGCCAATTAATTGACTCTTTAGGTTGTAAATCTAACTAAATACCTTTTTGTACATTTGATTCTTTTTCCCTTTTTTATGATCCCTTTGGGACATATATTTTAGGTTGAATAATATGTTTCATCCACTTGGTTTCTCCTGTATGATTAGTCAAGCTTATTCCTTTTGAATAATTATGAATATCAAATAGAAGGCTTCCAAACAACTTAGGTCTTGACATTAACATACATAATGCCATCCACAAATAGAAATGTGATTATTTAACCCTGGAATAATAATTTAAGCACTTAAAATACATAAATAATTGAACTTGTGATCTTTTGACAAGACAAATTATTCTTAGTGAAAAATTATGTGAAAACTAACATGCACAATTGCTTTTCTGTTAATGTCACAGTTAGAAAATGAAATTCAAGAACATTTTCTAAAATATTGCTTGCTATAAGCTACTTAGCCTATTAGAAGTTAAATAACTAGCAATTTCTTCTTTAAACATTGTTTTATTCAGAATAAGGGAAGAAAAATAAACTATTCAACTTATTTTCTACTGTTTTATGTGCTTTTAAGAAAAATCTATTGGTAGTTCTATTATCAATGATGTGTTTTTTTATTTTAAAAAATGGGTTATCAGCTCTTCACTATAGGCTCTTATACATAGATTTCTCTGTTCACTTTAATTCTTATTTCCATTCCCTATGTGAAAATTTTGCCCCTTGGACACTCACTACAATCTATTTATCTTCTTTACCCTCCTCAACCCTTTCAATTTAGACTTCTCAGTTCAAGAGAAATGCTCCCAAATGGTTTTCTGCCTATAGTACAGTATGTACATTGCTTTCTCCCAGGGAATCGTTGTTCTCATTCCAGAAAACTATTTCCCAACTGTGAGAGCTGTGTCAGTTTTCTATTTCAAGGCAATGCATCTTTTTTTTATTGAGTATGCCATATGTGCCTCTTGTCCTTATATTACTTAACCAAAGTTTCAATATTCAGAAAAGAAGAATGTGAAAGGCCATGTATGATCATCTTTTGTATTGGATGAGGGCAATAATAGAGGTATTAGTAATCTGGAATGTGAAAGTGGTTTGAAATACATGAGATATATAACCTCTAGTTTCTTCCATATGAAAGGCAGCTCACAAGGACAGCTTACAGTTACTGGGTTTTGTCTGCTTTTTTGGAGGGCCTCTGTTTATAGCTTTGTTTTGCTATTCCTGTCAGGAACACATGCCTATTCTGAATGCTGCTACATTATCCTGGAGCTCCATAATTGTGCCACATTCCTTTAGACATGATTCAATCCAGCTACCTTTTTTTCACACCTCTTGTTTTTCTTTGATGATGCTTCTGTCCCCCTGCACACACACACACACACACACACACACACACACACACACACACACAGACACACACCCCAAAATGTCCTTGTTTCCTCTTGTTTTTTGTCCTTAATTTTTTGCAAAGGACTAATGATATTGTTGGTAATGTCTTGACTTGTATATGAACTGAATTTAAGGGAAATATTATTGCACAAAGTCAACAGCCTCACTCTCTCTTTTCCTGAATGTTCTAAGTCCATTAATAAGACAAAATTGGTTTGTCTGTGAGGAAAGATCATATTGATGATTAGACCATCCAGAGATAAGTTAGGATGTACCAGGTTGTTGTGTGTTATGGCTGATGTACCATGGTGCCTCACTAATATGGAAGGAATAGAAATCATTTAAGACCAAGAGATTTCCACAGTAGCCAGATCATATCCAATAGTTCTGTATCCTAAAAAATCAGACTCTGGGTTGGAACCATTCTGGTAAAGGCAAATGAGAAGGATATCTTGCACAGCATACTCCTCACTATAATAAACATAATTGTGCAACCCATATTTCCAATCATTGATTGTTTGGTGTGGTCTTCTTTGTTCTTCAAAGGACTAGTAGTGGAGTTGGGGGGAGGGGAGTGTTTACCAAGTATATGAAGATGTCCAAAGTAAATATAAGTAAATCAAAGACAAAGTAAATCAAAATTTTAGTTCTCAACCAGAACTAGCAATATAATGTGATTTGTTGAAGTAGATAATGATTTAGCAGGGTAATTATTTCCTAATCTATCTTTTTGGGAGACTTTTGTTGTGCTCCTTAATGTTTGATCACCTACTGTATCAGAATAATAACAAAAATGTTGAGCATAACATTCCAGTATTTGTATAAATGGTATTGCAAAAGTCTTAATTCAGTTTTAAGTTATAATAACATTTGGGATACCATGTATTTTAATTTTTGTGTGCATTTGTTACAACACAAATAATTGTAGTAATTGAAGGCAACTAGGTGGTGAAATGGGAAAAGAATAGGTTTAAAGGGTGGTGAAGAGGTTACTGCAATATCCAAGACTGAAATAATGAGAGTATGAGCTAAGATAGTCGTTAAATCAGTGAGAAATGGAGATGACTTGTTGGAAATGTTATGCAGTCCGAATCATTGACACTTGGCAACTGATTAAATAAAGGTGTATAGGATGACACTGAGCTTGGGAACTTGGGGGATTGGAAGAATAGTTATGTCATCAATATAAATAGAGAAGTTTATCCAAAATTGGATTGTGGGGTGGGAAAGAGATAATGGAAAGAAATTTGTTCTATAACTCATCCATATCTGCTTAGTTTGTAAGAACAATTTTCTTACCAAAATGCAGAGGTAGGCAGTTGAGTTTTACTCATCAGCTATTGCCCTGGAAGACAGATCACTGAAAGGAGCACACTATAGCCACAGAATGATCTGTGGGCCAAGAATGTAGGCTCACAATGAGTGGGGAAAATTTTACCTATAAAACTACTAGAGTGATGCCTTCATTGAAGTTAGATTATAATTGAACAAACAGAAGGGAAAAGATTGGGATCTTGTAAAAGGGAAAGAGGGAGGAATGAGTGATAATGTTTGAATAAGTGGAAGAGAATGTCCTCACTCTTTACCTAAATTTCATAACAGCAAGCAATAATTATATAGTGCTTTAAGATTTACAGAATAAGACAAAAGGAAGGACTTCTTGGGCAGAGACAAGATTCAGGTGAGAAGCTAAAAAGCTCCCAGAGCCTTTCTGGAAAAACTTTATTGTTTTTATTTTTGTTGGTTTTCTTTTTCTCTTTTTTTAATTTTTAGAAAGGTTTTATTTTTTTGAGCTTTACAATTTTTCTTCCAATCTCGCTTACCTCCCCCCACCCCCCCCACAGAAGAGAGTTTGCTAGTCTTTACATAATTCCCATAGTATGCATTGATCTAAGTTGAATGTGATGAGAGAGAAATCATGTCCTTCAGGAAGAAATATATATAGTATGAGATATGGCAGAATTACATAATAAGACAACATTTTTTTTAATTAAATGTAATAGTCTTTGGTGTTTGTTCAAACTCCACAATTCTTTATCAGGATACAGATGGTATTCTCCATCATAGATACCCCCAAATTATGCCTGATTCATTGCCCTTTTGGTATGAGCAAGTCCATTAAGGTTGATCATCCAGGCTTCCCTGAATTCCCATCCCGACTGGGTTCTAATAATCTCATCACATAAATATATCTCAGTTTGTTAAGCCATTCCCCAAGTGAAGGACATTCACTCAGTTTCCATTTCTTTGCCACCACAAACAGAGCTGCTATGAACATTTTTGTACAGGTGATGCTTTTACCCTGTTTCCTAATCTCTTCAGGGTATAGACCCAGTAGTGCTACTCCTGGATTATTTGGCCATAATTCCAAATTGCTCTCCAGAAAGGTTGGATGAGTTTACAGCTCCACCAATAATGTTTTAGTGTCCCAGATTTCCTGCATCCCTTCCAACATTTATCATAGTCCTTTCTAGCATATTGGTCAATCTGAGAGGTGAGGTCGTACCTCCGAGATGCTTTAATTTGCATTTCTCTAATAATTAGTGATTTAGAGCAATTTTTCATATGATTATGGATTGCTTTGATTTCCTCATCTGTAAATTGACTGCATATTATTTTACCATTTGTCTCTTGGGAAATGGTTTGTTTTTTTAAAAAAATTTAACTCAGTTCTCTGTATATTTTAGAAATGAGTCCTTTGTCAGAAACGTGAGTCATAAAAATTGTTTCCCAATTTACTACATTTCTTTTGATTGTGGTTACAGTGTTTTTTTAATGCTTTTTAATTTAATGTAATCAAAATTATCTAGTTTGTTTTTAATGATGTTCTCCATCTCTTCCTTGGTCATAAAATGCTTCCTTTTCCATTGATCTGACAGGTAAATTATTCCTTGATCCCCTAGTTTGCTTATAACATTGTTTTTTTATGTCTAAATCCTGTATCCATTTTGATCTTATCTTGGTTTAAGTTTCTGCCATACTAACTTCCAATTTTCCCAACAGTTTTTATTGAAGAGAGAGTTTTCATCTGAATAACTAGACTCTTGGGTTTATCAAAAGATTATTATAATCATTTCCTGCTATTGCACCTGGTCTATTCCACTGATCTACCACTCAATTTGCCAGTACCAGATAGTTTTGATGACTGATGCTTTATAATGTAATTTTAGATCCGGTAGGGCTAAGCCATCTTCTTTTCCATTTTTTTTCATTAAATCACTGGAGAGTCTCAACTTTTTATTTCTCCATATGAATTTACTTACAATTGTTTCTAACTCATTAAAGTATTTTTTTGGAATTTTGATTGGTAGAACACTAAATAAGTAATTTAATTTTGGTAGAATTGTCATTTTTATTATATTTGCCCAGCCTATCCATGAGCAGTTGATATTTGCCTAGTTATTTAAGTCTGATTTTACTTGCATGAGAAGAATTTTGTAATTGTTTTCAAAAAGTTTGAGTCTGCCTTGAAAGATAGACTCCCAGTTATTTTATATTGTCTGAGGGTACTTTGAGTAGGATTTTTCTTTCTAGCTCTTTCTGCTGCATCTTGCTAGTCATATATAGAAATGTTGAGGATGAATCCATCTGAAAAAATCTGGAGATTGTTTTTCTTAGGGAGTTAAATAATGGCTTGTTGAATTTCTTTTTCTAAGATAGGGTTGTTTTAGGTATTTAATTAGGTATTTATTTATTTAGGTATTTAATTTCCTCTTCATTTAACCTGGGCAACTTACATGTAAATATTCATCCCTTTCACTTAGGTTACGAAATTTATTGGCAGAGAGTTGGGCAAAATAATTCCAAATTACTACTTTAATTTCTTCTTCATTGATGGCAAGTTCACCTTTTTCATTTATGATATTAGCAATCTGGTTTTATTCTTTTTTAAATCAAATTGACCAGAGGTTTAGCAATTTTATTGATTTTTTCATAAAACCAGATCTTAGTTTTATTTATTAGTTCAATAGTTTTCTTGCTTTCAATTTTATCAATTTCTCCTTTAATTTTTAGAATTTCTAATTTGGTATTTAACTGGGGGTTTTTACTTGTTCTTTCTCTAATTGTTAGTTGCATATTTAATTCACTGGTTTCCTCTTTCTCTAATTTATTCATATAAGCATTTAAAGATATAATATATCCCCTGATAGCCACCTTGAGTGTATCCCACAGGTTTTGGTATGTTGTTTCATTATTGTCATTACCTAGGATAAAATAATTAATTCTTTCTATAATATGTTATTTGATCCATTCATTCTTTAAAATGAGGTTATTTAGTTTCCAATTAATTCTGTGTCTATATCTCTCTGGCCCAATCTTGCATATGATTTTTATTGCATTACAATCTGAGAAAGATGTATTCACTATTTCTGCCTTTCTTCAATTGATCATTAGGTTTTTATGCCCTAGTACATGGTCAATTTTTGTGTAAGTGCCATGTACTGCAGAAAAGAAAGTATATTCCTTTCTATCCCCATAGAATTTCCTGCATAAGTCTATCATGTCTAGGTTTTCTAACAATTTATTTACCTCCTTGACTTCCTTCTAGTTTATTTTATAGTTAGATTTATCTAACTTCTGAGAGCATGCGGTTGAGGTCTCCTACTAGTAGAGTTTTGCTGTCCATGTCTTCCTGTAACTCCTTCAACTTCTCTAAGAATTTGGATGTGATACTATTGGGTGCATACATATTTAGTATTGAAATTACTTTATTGTCTATGGCACCTTTTAAGAGGATACAGTTTCCTTCCTTATCTCTTGTAATGCTATCTATTTTTGCACCTGCTTTGTCTGAGATAAGAAATGCTACCCCTGCTTTTTTTCACTTCAACTGAAGCAAAATAAAATTTACTCCAACCTTTTACCTGTTCTCTCTCTCTCTCTCTCTCTCTCTCTCTCTCTCTCTCTCTCTCTCTCTCTCTCTCTCTCTTTCTCTCTCTCTCTCTCTCTCTCTCTCTCCATATATATATATATATATATATATGTATATATATATGTACATGTATATATATACATATATATATGTATATATAGATTGCCCCTTCTTCCTTCCCTTCCTTCTGTGATTCCCCCTTTTCTACCACTCCCCTTTTCCCTTTTTAACACTTTAAAGGTAAGATAAGTTTCTTAACTTAAATGAGTGTGTGTATGTTAATTTTAAGCCAATCTGATGAGAGTAAGATCTAGGCAGTTCTTACCTCCTCCCTTCTTCCTCTCTATTGCATTAAGTCCTTTGTACCTCTTAATGTAATGAGATTTACCCCATTCAGTCTCCTCCATCTGAAACAAATTTCAGTGAAGCCTATAAACAGACCCTAAAGCAACAGAGCCACAAAAAAAAAAAAAAAAAAAAACCACAGGGGAAACAATTTTTCAGCTCAAAATATCTTAGAAGAACTTCTGGAAAGATCTATCTCACATGAGTAAAAGGAGATTTCAGACAAGCATAGGTGAGGGAGATAGGAAATGTGCATAGCACACTAACTACAACACCCGAACCAGTTCAATAGGCCAATGGCACAATGGAGAGGGCCAATGGAGAGGACCCAAACCTAGCTCCAAAAGCAAAGGTCAAGTCCAGGAACAAAACAGTCCTTGAAAGAATCCATCAATTACTCTCAGAAAGAGATCCCAAAGTAAAAACTCAAAGGAACATTGTAGCCCAATTTCAGACTTTTCAGCTAAAGCAGAGAATGCTGCAAGCAGTCAAAAATAAGTAATTTAAATATCTGGGACTCACATTTAGGATTTTGCAAAACTTGTCAGCTTTAACATTAAAGGATCAAAAGGTCTGTAATATGATTTTTCAGAGAGCAAAGGAGCTTGGATTTCAATTGAAAATCAACTTTCAATATGTTATTTTTGGGGGAAAAGATAGACTTTCAATGAAATAGAAGATTTTCCAACTTTGATAAAAAGATCAGAACTGAACAAAAAATGTATTCTTCAAATGCAAGATTAAAGAGATGCATCAAAAGGTAAACAGAAAGAAAAAGTTTTTAATCAGTAAGAAATACTGTTTACAATCCTGCATGATGCAAAAATTACATGTAAAAAAGGGCCATGTTGAGTGGATCAAAACAACAAATCTTAGAAATAGTCACCAATTTCATGCAAGATAATGTCAATGATGAGACATCATATCAAACTTGTGGGATGCAGCCAAGGCAACTGTTAAGGGAAATATTGTACCTGTCTATATGCTTACATAAATAAAATAGAGAAAAAGGAGATCAATAAATTGGACATAAAACTAAAAAAGTTAGAAAAAGAATAAATTAAAAATCCCTAAGTAAATACCAAATTCAAAATTCAAAAATCAAAGGCAAAATTAATGAAATTGAAAGAATGAAAAACTACTGAACTAATAAATAAAACTAAGCATTGATTTTCTGAAAAAAAATCAATAAAATAGATAAAACTTTTATTAATTTGATTTTTAAAAAGAAAGAAGACCTACATTACCAGTATCAAAATGAAAAATGAGTTCACCACCAATGAGGAGAAAATTAAAATAATGATTAGGTACTCCTTTGTCCAAATGAATGAAAACATCTGAAGATAAAAATGTATGAATATTTACAAAAATGTCAATTGTCCAAATTGACAGATGAGGAAAGGAAATACTTGAAAAAAATCTCCAGGCCCAGATGGAATTACAAATGAATTCTACCAAACATTTGAAAAAATAATTAATTTCAATTTGAAATTTGAAACTATTCGAAAAAATAAATGAAGAAGGTGTTCTGTCATATTCCTTTTATGACATCAACACAATGCCAACACATCAAGATAAAACCAAACCAGAAAAAGAAAAATATTAGCAAAGAGATTACCACAAGATATCACTAGAATATCACTCTATGATCCAATAGAATTTAGACTAGGTATGTAAAAATGGTTTAATATTAAGAAAACTATCAGCATAATTGACCATATTAATAACAAAACTAATAGAAACCATATATTTTCTCAAAAGATGCTGAAAAAGTCTTTGACAAAATAAAGTGCCTATTTTTATTTTAAAAAACACTAGAGAGCATAAAATGAATAATGTTTTCCTTAAAATGATAAGCAGTATCTGTCTAAAACTATCAGCTAGCATTGTACATAATGGGAATAAGCTGGAAAAATTCTAAATAAGATCAAGGATGAAGCAAGGATATCCATTATCACAACTATTATTCATTATTGTATTAGAAATGTTAGTTTTAGGAATGAGAATAAAAAGAAATTGAAGATATTAGAATAGGTAATGAGGAAACAACTCTCTCTTTGCAGATGATATACTTACAGAACCCTAGAATATCAACTAAAAAACTATTTGAAATAATTAACAACTTTAGCAAAGTAGAAGGAAATAAAATAAACCCTCAAAAATCATCAGAATTTCTATATATTATCAAGAGTCCAACAGCAAGAGATGGAAAGAAAAATTCCATTTAAATTAACAGCAGGCAAAATAAAATGCTTAAGAATCTACCTTCCAAGACAAACACATAAACTGTATGAACACAATTCCAAAACATTTTCACACAAATAAAGTCATAACTAAAGAATTAGAAAATGTCAATTACCCATGGATGGGTTAAACTAATACAATAAAATGGTCTATCTAGATTAAATTACTTAATCAGTGCCATGCCAAAATTATGGAACAATTAAAAAATCATATCCAAATTCATCTGGAGGAGCAAAAGGTCAAGAATACCAAGGTAATAAATGAAAAAATGCAAAGGAAAATGATCTAGCCATACCAGATCTAAAACTACATTATAAAGGAGCAGTCATCAGAGTGTCTGGTATTAGCTAAGAAACAGAAAAGTAGATCAATGGAATAGGTTAGATACAAAAAAAATAATAATAAATGACCATCACAATCTACTGTTTGATAACTGCAAAGACTCAAACTTCTAGGATAAGAGCTCACTATTTGAAAAACAAGTGCTGGGAAAACTGGAAAATAGTATAACAGAAGCTAGGCATAGACCACCATCTCACACTCTAGATAATTATCACACCAAGATCTCATACACAACATCACACCAAGAGAAGATCAAAATGGATACAAGATTTAGACATATAGGATGATAATGTTAGTTAGGAAAAGAAGTAATAGTCTATCTTCAAATCTATGGAGAGGGGAGGAGTTCGTGAACAAACAAAAGATAGTGAACATTATAAATTGCAAATAGGATAATTTTGAGTACATTAAATTAAAAATTCTGCATTAAGGAATGAAGAAACCTGGAAAACAATTTTCACAGCTAGTGTTTCAGATAAAGGACTCATTTCTAAAATATAGAGAGAATAAAATTTCTAAGAATACAAGTCATTACAAGAATAAAAGAATAGTCAAAGGATATGAACAGTTTTCAGATGAAGAATTTAAAGTTATCATATGAAAAAATACTCCAAATAATTATTGATTAGAGAAATGCAAATTAAAATAACTATGAGGTATTACCTCATACTCATCAGATTGGCTAAAATGACAAAAAAAGGAAAATAATCGATGTTGAAAAGGATGTGGGAAAGTTGGGACACTAATTCAATGTTGGTGTAGTTGTAAACTAATCCAACCATTCTGGAGAACAATTTATGAGTATTTTCAAAGGGCAGTAAAACTTTGTATACCCTTTGATCTAGCAATAACACTAGTAGGTCTATATGCCAAAGAGATAATAAAAAAGAGAAAAAGACTCACATTACAAAAATATTTACAGTAGATCTTTTTGTAGTGACAAAGAATTAGAAATTAAAGAGATACATGTGGTAGAGTGCTATTTTTCTATAAGAAATCATGAACTATAAGACTTCAGAAAATCCTGTAAGGACTTGCAGAAACTTACACTGAGTGTAGTGAGCCGAACCAGGAGAACACTATACACATTAACAGTAAAATTGAAAAATGATCATTTATGAAGGATTCAGCTCCTCTTAGTAGTTCAGTGACTAAGGAAAATTCTAAAAGACCTAATATGGAAAATGCCATTTACATTCTGAAAAAAATAAGGAGTCTGAATGCAGAACAAAATATATTATGTTCACTTTTTAAAACTTCTTTGTTCTTTTTCTTTCTCATCAATTTCCCCTTTAGATCTTATTCTTTCACAACCTAATGTAGAAATTTGTTAAACAGACTAAAAATGCACAAACTATATAAGATTACTCACGACCATGGGGAGGAAGAGGGAAGGGAATGATTAAAAAAAAATATGGAACTCAAAAGATCACAAAAGAATGGATGTTGAAAACTATTTTTGATAGACAAAAATTTTTTTAAATGTAGAATGAGTTACATATATTATTTCATTTGATCCTAAAAACAACTCTGTGAGATAGATACTATTATTATTTCCATTTTAAATATGAGGAAATTGAGGCTGAGAGATTAAATGATTTTCTCAGTGTTACATGATTTCTAAATTTCTGAAGCAACATTTTGAACCTAGGTGTTCCCCATTCCAAGCTGCACATTCTATCCATAGTATCTCCCTGGCTGCCTATTAAGCTCTATTCAAGGCTCACCTGAAGTTCCACCTCTTATGGGAAACTTTTTTTCAATCCTCCAATTTGTTACTGCTCTCTCCCTCTCAAATTAACATATTTGTTATTGTTGATGTTATCCACATCATTGCCATGACCTTCAAAGAGAATACAAGTTTCCTGAGTGCAGGACCGTTCTTGGTTTAATGTTTGCTTCTACAAATCTAGCAAGGCATACAAGACACATAATAAATGTTTAAAAAATATTTGTTGGATTGAATAAAATTTAGTGGTACATATCTTGGAGTCCTATAGTGTCAGATGACATAGAATTCAAAGATAAATTTACCAGATTTGAATGTTGAAATGAATCTAACAAGATTAAACTTTTGATCAATATATTGGAGTTTTGGGATTTCATCAATATGGGAACAACCAGTGTGTAATTTTTGGTAGTAATTATAATAAGAGCAATAGCAATTGTTTACATATTGCTTTAAGATTTGCAAATCATTTTATGAATACCATCTCATTTTATCTTCACAACAAACTTAGGAGACTGATGTTACTATTATCCTTTTCTTACAGTAGAACAAACTGAAACACAAAGATTAGGGAATTACCTTCAAAATAAAGATCATTCATTAACTATCCAAAATTATATAGTAGCTAAATTTCAGAGATTGAGTTTGAACCTAGGTCTTCCTTTTTCCAGACCAAACCCAGCCTCCAGGGAATAGGAATAAATACAAAACTGTATACCTTAGTTCAAAAGTCCAACCATAAAAAAATATGAAAGATGTTACTAGATCCTGGCTTATCTAAAAAAGATCTAAAGATTTTAATGTCTTGAAAATTCACTGTTAGTCAGTGGAGCAATACAGCAACCAAAAAAAAGTTAATAATTTTAAAATTGCCTTAATAGAGACTAGGGAGGTGATATTTCTGCTACCTCCCATCCTAGTCCCATTCTACTCAAAGAATTATGTTTAGTTCTGGTTTTCAAATATTTGAAAGAACATTAATAACCTTTGGAGTATCCAGGCCATATGAAGATCTTTTGAAAGCACAGGAAATTATTAGCCCAGAAAAAAATTAGTAGGGATATAAAACTATGTTGAAATGTTTAAGAACATGTAAAATGGAAAAGGTATTAGTTTGTTTTTGCTTTGAAATAATGACAGAACTAGGAGCACTGAGTCAAAGTCGAGGGTGTAAATTTAGGTTTACATCAAGGTAAAAAAAAAATATAATATTCAACACCATCCAAAAGTAGAAGGGCTACCTCTAAGATTAATGGGTTTTCCTTCACTGGAGAGCAAACAAAAGTTAAATGGTCACTTTTGATGGTAATATCTTCGAGGGTATGATTTGCAAAATTTGAGGTACTAGGGATCTGATATTGAACAAGGGCAGAAAATGTAAATTCATCAATCTAGAGCTAGAACATATGACAATTTGAAAATTAACCTTAGGATCAAATCACTTTATGGGGCTTAAAATAATAATGATAATAGCAACAATAATAAATAATATTTCATCTATTTAGTGGGATTATATAGCAATCTCTTTATAATAAAAACATATTTCTAATTCAAAACTAGGTTCACTTGTTTAAAAGAGTAATCCAAAGTTACTTTTGTGACGGAGAAATATGACACAAATTTTATCTACATCCTAATCTTCCTAATTCCATTTGATTCAAAGAATTTTTAAGTTGAAACAATATCATTTAATTTTTTTACTATATTTTCCACATGAACATTTAAAAGAGAATTATTATGAATTTTGGTACATTGTACCTATTTGGTAAAATACACAGGAGATACTTTGAAATACACTAAATTTCATATATTTTCTCAGGGTTAAATTGTCTGATGGTCGTGGTAAGAGCATAGAGACCAGTAGTTGTATGCTCTTGTATTCTAAAGTGCTATATCATGAACGACGTAAAATACTGCAAAGTGATGACCAATGAACACTACATTTGATTCTAATTTCATCCTTATTGTCTGAACAAAAAAAAAACTCTTTTGGCACCTCAATACATATAACCTTATATTATAATATGATACAAATTTTACTGTTTCTACAGCCAAACTAGATTATAAACTAACATGTAGGGATTGTTTCTTACTTTTTTTTGGAAAGGGGGCATTGAAGAGGATGAAGTAGTTTACATGGCAGAACAAATAATATTATATTCAGAATCAGGGAGAAGAGCTGTGACCCACACTACTTGTGTAATTATGTGGAGACCATGTAAAGTGAATCTCATCTAATTTGTTCATATGTAAAATAAGGCATAATAAATAATAAAACTTCTACTATCTCCTTCCCAAGTTTACATGAGTCAAATAAGATTACATATGGAAAGTACTTTTGGAACCTTAAAGTATTATGTAAATATCAGCTATTTTTATTCGTATATCCTCCAAAATGAGGCAAAGTATTCTGTATACAGTAAAAACTAAACAAATACTTTTTGAACTTATGTATGTGCATGTGTATTTATTATTTGATAATTAGTTTATTTTCTTCTAAGATTTTCTTACAAGGGGAACAACATTAACTGAAAAAAAATTGAATAAGTCAAATTGTAATTTGCACCAAAAAGAAACATTCAACAAATGTTTAACCTAATCAAGAATACATTTTAGATACTTTGTACTAATTATATTTTGCTGACATACGCCAATTATATTCTGCAATATTGTTCTCTCAGGCTGTTGGGCCTTGTAGCAGCCTAAGAGAACAATGATACTGAATTAACAATTGAAATGAAGCTTTTCTTTGAATTCCCTTACTCAATTAAGCATTGACAAATTCACCTGTAAGTTAGTCATTTTCTGAATTTTGAAAGTTTCATAAAGTATGTCTATTTATAACAATTGATAAAAAATCACATGAAGTATCATCTCTATAAATGCTCTCTCTTTACATTTAATCAGTATGTCAATTTATTTTAGCTATTTCAACATATAGCTTTTATGGATTAAGTCACTACTCCAATCACTTTAAGCTAATTTAGTAATTGCAGTTTGCCATGAGAATGTTGCTATATGATCTTTGGCAAATCACTTAACCTTAGAAATGACTGTATCACTGTAAAGATTAGTTCTATAAATTGAAAGAAAAGAAATACCAAAATGAAATCAAAACCAAAATATTTTTCAATATCTACAAGTCATAGAAATATCAATAGTGCTATTTTAGGAGCAATAGGTAGTCATACAAATATGTATTTGAATATATTTGTGCTTCAATAATATAAGGAACTCTATTTTTATCAGAATGTGTATGTTCTTCTTTAGTACAGATCAAAATCCCTTGCCTTGATCTTTGGTCTTTTTGTGTTGCTAAAACAATTCATCTACTTGGGGTTCATGAGTCTATTGGAATTTAGGTAAGTTATTTAGTCCTCAGACGATAGAAGTAAAAATATACTACTACTTCATTTCTTTCCATTCCATTCAATAAGCATTTATTAAAAATTTGTGTGATAGGTAGAAATGAAATAAGCTCTGCTCTTGACTTACATTAGGGAGAGAGAATAAATAAGACAAGGAAAAAATTTTATATAGAAAGTTCAAAGTAACTTCAGTGATGGAGGCAAAATAAGAACATGAAGAGAAATCAGAAAAGATCTTTTATAGGATGTGACAGTTGAGGATCTTGGTGCTTAAAGAAACTAGGGATTCCACAGTGTTGAGATTGAGGACACAGAATATTCCAGAATGAACAAAGTCCCATTAATAACATGGAGATAGGAGAAGAAGGGGAAAAATAAATGGGCTAGTTTTGCTAAGTCATAGAAAATAAGTGGAAATTAGTCTAGAAAGATAGTTTGGAGTCAAATTGACAAGGGTTTTAAATGCCAAGGAGAGGAATGTATCATTTATCTTAGAGACAATAGGGAGCCAAAGCAGTTTCTTGAAGCTTCTTAAGTGACATGATTATACCTCTAATTAAAGTTAATCAATTAGGTAGTTATATGAAGGGTGGGAGGAGAGAAGAGAATTTTGGAGCAGAAAGGAGGGAATTATTGCTATTATAATAGTTCAGGCAGAAAGCGATTGCTATGTGAGTGGAGAAAAGCAGATGTAATAGATGATATAGAAGCAGAGATTAATCAATAGGATTTAGCAGCTAATTGGGATGATAGGTGAAGACAGTAAAGGAAAACAAGGAGTCAAAGAGATACTTAAACGTCATTTTTTGAATGTATCCTATTCTTTGTGATTCCCATTTAAGGTTTCATTGGCAAAAATACTGGAGTTGACATTTCCTTTTCCAGTCTATTTTACAGAGGAAGGACCTGAGGCAAACAAGGATAAGTAATTTGCCCAAGATCACTCAACTAGTAAGTGTCTGAGGCCATATGTGAACCCTCAAAGATGTCTTCATGGCTCCAGGCCCAGCATTCTATCCACTGTACCACCTAGTTATCCTCTAATATCTTATAATTTAATACTTTAAAGTTTCATGTTTTCATCAGTATGGGTATCCTCCTACCACTGAAGATCAAAGTTCCTCTATGCTCTAATTAGTGATTTTTTTAATGAGTTACTAAGGACATTAAAAAAAATCAACCCCTTGTGACTCATAAGTTTTCTTTCGATATATGTAGAATGACTCTACAGCAGGCATCCAATGCACTCCCATGCCTTCATCTAATCATTCCAACTTAGTTGGCTTTGACAATGTTTATGCTCTATTAACTTTAATTTCAGAAGAGTCAGTTCCATCTTTATAAATTATATTATTTTAGGACGATATGTGTAGTTTGAATCTATAGCACAATCACTATACCTTGCTTATTATTGAGAAATGGTAAGATCCTGTCAATTCTATTTTGCAAATGGAAAAACTAGGATATGAGATAGATATCATGATATTCAAGATTTAACATAGAAAGTTATTTTCAGAACCAAGCTTAAGCAGAACAGTATATGTTATATAAGATAATACAGAAAATCACAAATTCTGAATTCATTATAAAATGGAAAGACAAGTTTATGTCATAGTTTGGATATGCAGATATACTACTAAGTTCTAAAGGTGCCTATGAGTTATCCTTCTGTGCAGTTGCTCACACCTAGGTGGTTATTGTTTGACTTTAAATTCCTGAAAGACAGAAACTCTGACACTTTGCTTAAGAGGGATGTGGCAAAGGGTCATATAAATTTTAAAGATGTGATTTCATGATGATGGTGATGTATTTATCATCCATATGCCTGCACTTCAGTCATCAAATCTATCTTGCCTCCTTTAAATACTAAGACCTTCAGTTTGTTGTGTGCCAGAGATTCACTTTAAAAAAAAATCTATTACCATTTCCCCACTCAAGTGTGTTAAAATTAGCCACTTTTTAATGATTTTCACATTTTAAATGCTCTCTGTTTCCAAGTAAGACACATTAGGCTATCATTATATAGGGTACAATATTAGCTCCTTGAAGGCATTGTAAAGTTCTCTGTATAGAATGAGATTCCTATCCAATTAGCTCTTAGTCTGTAACAGGAGGACTTGAATAATTTAACAGGAAATTTGGGAAAAGCCCGGGTGGCTGTTTTCTTCCCCCCTTTCACAAGGAACATTTCCACAAGATTGCCCTGTCTTATCAAGCAATACTAAGTATCTATTCTACTTTCAAAAATATGTTAAAGATATAGATTAACTGTCTCTTTTCTAAAGTCATTTCCTTTAAAATAAAAAAGGAAATTTGTGACTTCAGCTTCAGAAACCAATCAGAATATTTATATGGATGGATCATGTGTTCCCTAAACTTGGTTTCATTTACAGACTGACTCTTTGGATTCCAGATGATAGAAAAGTTTTAAAATCTTTACTTAATGATGCATCTTGACCTTGATTTCCATGCTTTAGGGAAAAGCTCCTTGATGTGTGAGGCCCATTGTCCACAATCGTTCCTTTCTTTTGATATGGAGGAGACTTAAAGGTCATGTGGTATATCCCTTTCTAAGATCCTGTATTTTGGTTAAGTTTTTTCTCCAGAAAAATATAGATAATGAGAGAGATGACATATAGATAGAGATGGATTAAGTATATCTCAATATGAATCTCCAGATACCTAAATATATCTATACCTAGATATACCCATATCCATATGTATATTCCCAATATATCTCTATATACATACATATATCTATCTCTATCTCTGCATCCTAAGATGGACTTCTTCTCAGGACAAGACTGCAATATCATCGATTCTTCTTCTCCTTATCCTTCTTTCCCATTCTCTTTCTCCTCCTCTTACATGCACACGTCCAGGGTGCGCTTGCGCACTCACACACACACACTCACAGGAAAATCTATATGTGTCAGACATTCAGCAAGGGAAAGACAAAGGCACTGAGTTAATTACCCATCATTTACTGCTGCTGAGAAGAACAGATGGCAGCAGACGATATGTAAATGGCAAGGGGCAGTGAATTATTCGATTTTTTTAGATTAATCGTAGATGACAAAGGAAGTGATTACAGGCTGTGACATTTATACAAATGTATAAAGTACATAACACTAAAAAATAGAGCTTAATATTATTATGAGGGTGTCAGGCACACAAACACTACTGTCACAATACAAACCAATGAATTTTGTGATAGTCTCAGGATTTGCATTCCCCCTATCTAAAAACTTTAGGAAGTCCAGAACACTGAAAAATATGAACCCAAGCCTACATACACCTCAGGAAAATATCTCTGCAAAGACACTTCTAACAAGAGGTTCTCCACTGTAGGCGATGCTCTACAAAAGAAGATAGTGTTTATTGGGACATGAAATCAGACCGCATCGCTTGCTTATGACAGAGCTGGCACTGCATCAGTGAGAAGACTGTAAAAGAGAAAAGGTGCTAATAAAATACAAACTAGAAATAGAAATCAAAATTAAAGGTGATGTTTTGTCTGTAGGGCCCGTTTAGGTGGTGCGGAGGAAGAAGAAAAAAATAAGAAGAAAAAGACTGTTCCCATTTGACAGAAATTTTCTTCTCTCATCCTCAACCCGACCTCCCCCAATCTTCCAGTATCTTTCAAGGTCATAATGAGAAAATTTTCAGGCCAGGTTTCACTTTGCATTATCACACAAATGCCCACATGCGACACACACAAAAACACACACACACACACACACACAGACAATAACACACAAACAATTCCATAAGCAGCCTTCTTTGCAAGAGGGGAGCCCAGTAGTCTGTATTTTCTGTTGCATAAATAATTAATTAGTACACGAGGAAAACAGATGCTTTCTTTTGTAGATCATAGAAACTGCTCCATCATCAAAATGTCTTCAGTCACCCAATTATTAAATCTATATGGCGCTGATATTACTGGGAAGAGAGGAAGCCCCTGAGCCCCAGGCCGGCTCCCTGCTCGCCCTCCGTCCTCAGTTCGGTGGCTGTCCATCTGAGAGGGACCTAGTCCTCAGCCACCTGGAGACATAGAGGGGAGAGTTAGGGCCACGTTTGTTTAGCCCCTTCAGAAAGACTTTCCAAACATGCCAGGCAAAACAGCGCCCCAATGACGGCGGATCCTTCTCCATGTAGGCATTTTGTGGCTGGGGGGGGGGGGGGGTCAGGGCATGGGAGTGAAGGTGGGTGCCCGGCTGCCTGCCTGAGCATGGGGGGGGTGCTGGAGATTGGGGAGAAGGTGTTGGTTAGAAGATGACTGGGGGAGGGGCGTTCTTAGTCAGCAGCCTCTCTGGATAGTGCATTTAAGGTTGGCAATCCATTTTGAATGGAGGTTCAGAAATAAAGTGCAGGCAGAATCAATCTTGCCCTGGAGAAAGGAGAAGCATGAAATGTTGCAGAGTGGAGCAAAATTTCCAGTCGGGCTTCATTAGCAACCCAAACGGGCTGGGGCTGAAAGCTGTCACTGGCTTTTTACGAGAGTTTTCCCCCTTTTATTACTGTTATTGCTATTATTAGTATTTTCTATTTAACAACGCAACATAGAGAGAAAGCAAGAATGCAGCCCTATAGCCTTCAGTAAAGTTAATGGGGCACACGAGCATAAGGCTCATATATTTATCTTTACCTCCATAAATGTGGCATTGACCCCACGAAAAGGATGCTTGCACATTTATTTCAGGATAGATATGGTTGATTGTCACCTTTAATCAAAACAGTTTGCAAAATATGGTCATATTACACTTACCCAGCATTTCTTGCATTTTACAACTTAATCATATTCTGAGTGGGAAAGGTTAAATTATTAGAGGAGATAAAAATTCTAGAAACTATCTAAATAAATGACTTGAGTCCATGAAATGAATTGAGATTGGAGGCAAGGAGGGAGAGAAAAGGGGGATGAGTTGGAAACCGAGAGAAAGCTACCTAAACTCAGTACCCCTGAAATGTCTAGACAGTTTAGCAGGAACAGAATATTTTAACAAAGGGAGCATGTATGGATGTGAATATTACTTGTAGTTAACTGCCCCGTGCTCTTGAAATGCCTCACCAAATATCACTAGTGTCCATAGGATGTTATGCTCATCCGTGACAAGCAAAAACAAAACAATCCTGACTATGTCTGGAAAAGAGGTGGACTCTGAATCCCAATCATGTCTAAGAGCTCCTGAAAGGCACATGTTACATCATGAAAATGTACCAACCATACATAACTCTAGTTTTTCATAGAGCCTGAATGCTTATTAGGAAAGCAAAATACAAGACATTATTTATGCTCCAGATATTTCCATTTTAAAACAAAACAAATCAAAATTGATTTTCCCCCAAGGACATCCATACCAAAAAAATATAAATATAAATATATATATATATTCGCCCTGATGCCTTTCTTTTGAAAGAAATTTAAAAAAAAACCTGATCTAAATTCAGATATTTAGAGCTACATCTTATATGGATCTTATTTGTGTTTCTTTTCCTTTCCAGAGAAACATGATATAAATGGTAGCATAGTACACATACACATACATATGTGCACAAACATGTATATGATTGATTTTTAAAGTTCTATATGAGAGTACACAAGACAATATTTTGGGAAGGTTTTTAATTCTACTAACTGATATCGGACCAAGCTCTTAACACCAAGAAAACAATATAAATTGCTCTCTGGGTAGGAAAAAGCAAAATTTTCTTACCTAGCAACTAGTTGAAGGTATATATATATATGTGCTGAACCTCCTATTTAAAGTGAGCAATTCTTACTTCATTCTAAAGAGTCACTTCCTAGGGCTACAAAGCAATATACAGAGCTTGTGCCCATATGTTTCAGTTTGTGATAGGAAATATCATCTTATTTTAAATTTCTGCAAAATTTATATTTTCTTGAAGTTCTCACAAAGGCATCATAAAATTAAGGTTATCTCAAAATGAAGGATTCATATATAAAATTCTGAAAATGTAACTACTAGGAAATATTAAGTAAAACTGATTGCATAAATATAAATATAGATATATTTTAAATCTCACATACATATACAATAGGCAGATAGAAAATAAACATAACTTCTAATACATGAAAACATATATGCAAAAATTCAAAGTCTATATGCAGTGGTGTAATTCATAATAGGAATTTAAATTATATAGTGTATGTATATTCATGAAAGTACACGGAGCTAAAGTGAATAACCACTTAGGCATGTGGACATCTATTAAAATGAATGCTATTACTTTTAATTGAGGCCTGGAAAATATCATGCAGGCTGATTTTGCATTGTAGGTGTCTTATTGTCAATGACTACATGTAACACTAAAAGGAACTCATTTAAATTGAATTTTTGATGTGCTAATAGAACATTTCACTATCAAGTAAGTTCACATTTGTAAGTGGTTGAGGCATGGGTTAGTTGCAATCTAAAGACCACCAGTTGAAGGACAAAATGCCACTGTATTTCTAAGAAATACTGAAAAGACTCAGGTATAAAATACAATATATTCCTCTTTGAAATTCTAAAAATTTCAGATGCCTAGACAAAAGCTGATGTTTGTGTTTTTCCCCTGTTTATATTGCTATCTTTACTCACTTTTGCCTGTAAGAAAAAGCTGTCTGAGTTGATTTAGTAAATTATTTTACTTCTCATATAAATTTGTAATGTTTACATATTAAGTGATAGATATGCTCATTTCTCACTAGTACAAATCTTTACTTGACATTACAAGTAATTGCACTTATTTTGATTAAACATTTTCAGTAACAATATACATTATGGACACATACACAAACTGCATTTTTGTCCAGAAAATGCTCACAATGCATTATTATGGGTATAAAATAAGTTATTTGTACTCATGCTAAATGATTTGTCAAAAGCGATAAAAGAATGCAGTTGCATTCATTTTCCTTTTAAAGTCTAACTGAGCAAGGAGATGTTAATAGGACACTAATGCACAGACTCCCCCTGATTTGCCTACTGTTTTTCATCTATAGGAGGTATCCTCTATTGTGTTGTTTGAAAAGAAAATGAATCAGTTCATGGGACTGTAAAATCCTGTCTGGTAAGAATAGCCCTTACATTTCCTTTTCTGGGGTTTCTTTTCGTTCAACCCAACTAACTCCCTTTTTATCAGTTCTATTTTTATGGGTAATACAGAATTTACTATAGCAACCTTAAACCCAGTTTCTCTAGCTTCTTTTCTTGATTTAAATCAAACCTGCAGAGCCCTCTGTTGGACAAATTTCAGACTGCACTCCATTACCTTTATTTGGCAGAAGAAATTTTAAAAAAAAAATTACTGGAAAAAATAAAGTTGCAAATCATTACAGTTCCAGCATGCTAACTGTTTTGATTTCAGAAAGCATGAAAAGTCAGAGTCCTGAACAGAATTTTGGTATAGATGGCAAAATAATATGCAGAAATAATTGAACTGAATGAAACACGTTTATGAAATGCATTTCCCTGTTCCCTTCTTCTCCCCCAATCCCACCCCCCATGCTGAAAATTCCACCTAAAACAGTAATTCAGGGACTGATATAAAAATGTGACAAATCCTACTATCCTGATCCATCCAAAATGGCATTTTGATGCTATTTATACAATAACTAATTAGGACAGGCACCTTCCATTTCAGGCACAGTGAAGAAGTATTTGAAAGGAAGAGGTACACCATTTTATAAGAAAGTCTTTAAATTCTTTCCAGATGATTTTTGAAATTGTGCTATATAGTAATCTATTCATTGTCTTTATGTTTTCCTGCAGAGGAAGTGGACTGGAGTATCATCCTTGTAAATAGAAAGCCCTGGGTTCATGTCCTGCCTCAGACACCTATGAGCTGTATGAGGCAACCCCTGAAATTCTCAGTAGTCTCAGATAGCTCTTGACTCTATTACAGACAATGGCTGATTTACATTGATGGAAGGATGTTTCACAATGGGAACTCCTCCACAATGATGAAATTACAGATCTGTGTACCTTCATACACACAAATACATACATGCAAACAGAGATAGAGAGTTATGCAATGATGCCTAGGGAAAGCAAAGTGAAGCAAAATGGTAGCTTTCTAGTTCCAAAGATCCAAATTCCTACCTGAGATATTTAATAGTTTTGTGAAGGTAAGAAAAAGTCATTTAAATTTTCTCTGCTTCTGTTGATAGAGTTGTGAACTGATCAGCAATTCTGGAGAGCAATTTGGAAGTGTCCCTAAAGGGCTATAAAACTGTGCATATGCTTTGATCCATCAGTACTAGTACTACTAAGTCTGTTTCCCAGAGAGATCATAGAAGGCCTTATTTACAAAAATATTTATAGCAGCTCTTTTTGTAATGGCAAAGACTTGGAAACTGAGAAGATGTCCATCAATTAGGGGATGACTAAATAAATTCTGGTATATGAATGTGATAGAATACTAATTTCTATAAGAAATCCTGAACAGGTATATTTCAGAAAAATTTAGAAAGACTAACATGAATTAATGTTGAGTGAAGTGAGCAGACCCATTATACACTAACATTGTACATTAACAACCAATACAATGATCAAAGATAATTCCAAAAAACATTTGATGGAAAATGCCATCCACATCAAAGAAAAAGAACTATGGAGTCTTAACACAGTCCAAAACATACTATTTTATTTTTTTAAATTGTTGTTTGATCTTTATCATTGTTTTTCCCCCTTTTGTTCTTATTTTTTCACAACATGATTAATTTGGAAATATGTTCAACATGGTTGTACATATATAACCTCTATCAGATTACTTGCTATCTTGGGTGAGTGGGGAGCAAAGGGGCAGGGAGAGAAAAATGTGGAACTCAAATTCTTACTATCTTTCTTTACATGTAATTAGGAAAAATAAAAAAATAAATAAATTCACCATGATTCAGTTTCCTCATTTGTAGAAAGAGAGGATTAAGCTCAATAGCTTCTAAGACTCCTTTTAGCCTTTTCTCGATGCTAAGAAAAAAATACAGAAAGTCATATCCTGGATCTTTGGTTTGGATTTTAAAGACAAACATTTGGGACTATTTGGTTAGCATAGTTTTTATCATTTTTAAGTGAAAATGTGAAGTTATGTCAATAATTTCCTATACCGTACCATCCCATTGCTGAGCTTACATTGCAAGGCATTCCCATATGTTGTCAAAGTTCCTCTGAGTCCCTCCCTAGGTTTCTTCAGATTTTTCATATCTCCTCTTCAGGAGTAGGAGGTTTATTATCACTTCCCACACACCCTTATGTTTGTCTACCCTAAGTTCAGTCTCATCTCCTGATGGTGATTTCTTGACTGACCCAACTCCTTGAACATGAAATTTATGCTTTTCACTTTATCTTTGTTTCAAAGTAATTGTTGGAGTACATACTAACAACTGTCACTTTTTTGGCTAATATGTCTGGTTTCTTTGGTGGTATCAGATTGAAAGACTTTGGATCATATGATGAAGAATTTTAAGTTTAAAAGTAACTCAGAAAGTATTTTCTATAAAGTCTCTTTATTTTTTAAAGATGAGAAAAACAATCCTTAGGGCATGACTTGGCTAAGGTAATAAAAATCATTGTTGGGGTTTTACCTCCAAATCTAGCCTGTTTCATTTACTTTGCTGTGTTCTAGGTACAGAATTCCTGGTTTCCTGTATTGACTCTGACCTACCAGCTATGTGGTCTGAAGTAAACTTCTTTAACTTTTCTAAGACCCGGTATCTTCATCTATCTAAAATAAGAGAGATGAATCAAATGACCTCCATGATCCTTTCTACTCTAACAGTATATGATGAATCTATAATTTCACTTTTCTCATGTAGAATGTTATTTGTAATATATCCCTAAATGCACTTGAATTCTTCATTTTTTAATTCTCTATCATTTCTGAACTACTATTATTCTAAGCAACATTCTGCCATATGACCTTGAAGATCAACCAGTAATATATCTGATAACTTAGCTAGACCACTCTGACACTCTATAATAAGGTCTCAAAATATATTTTTTTCTCAAAAGAAGTAGACATAATGATTCTCAGGTTAAAAAATATTATGTGAGTAGCTCATGAAAATCAAGCTCATTATTTCTTTCTCATATATTGATAAGCATCTATAATTTTTTAACCATTTCACCCTCTACCCAGGCAAATAATAATATTAATCAAGTCCACCAATTTTTTTCAGGAATTTTTCTTAGCCTCAGTTTAAGGTGAATATATTTTGCTCATTATGTCACACCAACTGAAAGTAGAGTTTCAATGACATGCCCTACCTAAAAAACAAGCAAGCAAATCAACAAAACAACTATTGTTCTTTTTCCTTAGAACCTCAAACAATAGTTCGAATGTCAGTTTTTGAGAATCAGTACCAGATCTAAATTCTTCTTGCAACCAGTATTCTTAATCAAAATTACATATGTCAAGCAAGAAAAAAAGAAATTATAAGCCAATAGGGATCTAACTTTGATATATAAGCCCATATCAGAATCAAAAAGGAAAAATGAAGCAGTGGTTCTATTGAAATTAGCAAGATTCTGCCTCTCCTTCCAATTCTTTCTTTTGTTTTCTACATTTTATGCTTGGGCAGTTATATATTTGTAAAAAGAGAGAATAGCACAAACTTTGCAAACAATACAATTTAACAGAAAAAAGGAGGGAACCAATGATCTTTTTTAAAAATTTCAAAGCTTCATTGACTAAATAAATCTGAAGGAGGGGAGTTGCTAATGGGAATATGACCAACTTTTTATAACCCTTGGAGCCACCAGCATTTCTGATTGCATGGACTTCAGGATTTATGCATTCTAGGGTTCCAACAACACAAAGAGTAGCTATTAAAAACCCTGCCCCAAGGCACCATGCCAGATAAGCCAGAAAGAGAGGCATGAACCAACAGGAAGAATCTAACACTTCCTGGAACTAAATCCTGCCCAGTAGGGAAGTTGTACTGTTAAAACATGGATGTCAACTCTATCAATTGGCATAGATACCTTGCCCCCCAACCTTCTGGCATTATGCATAGAATATGAGGAAATAGTAGAAATTGACAACAGTGGCAGATTGTCCTCTCATGGGTGGCCAGGGATAATCATGCCAGGCTCACCCCAAACTTCACCCATTCACTGGCTGCTACTCGGCATTGATATGTTATGGAAGCAATCAAACAATTTTCTTTAGGAGACTTACAAGAGAATTTCTATTTTGCAGATGTCTAAATAGCTTATACTTTAATTTTAAGGATTAGTGGTTAGAAGGTAAAAGAAAAAACAAATTCTTTGTGATTTGTATCTTCTAGAATTTTTCTTGAGTTTGAAAGTTTCTCTAACATATCATTTACTACTGATTTGGCACCCTCTATTTTCCTTTTTTTCTTTGGAATTGTATTAGAATAGATTTATGTCATTTAAAAATGACTGTGGTTGAACTTTAATCCATAAAACACCCTAGAAGATTGAAGAAGTAAAAAGACAATGATTTTTGTTCCTATGGGACTAAAGTAATGACTTTTTTTAGCCACTCTATTCAATGATCACACATGAGAAAACACCACTGTGTTACAAACAGTTTGTCTCATACCCCAAAGCTCTTGATGCTATAAATAGAAGAGACTGGCAGCCTAATGTTCCCCATCTTCAACACAATCGAGTCACTACAGTGCTCACAAAGGAAGTGACATATATATATATATATATTCCTTATATGCAAGAAAATTTGTTTTCCCAATTAATTTCTTTTGAGAGAAAGCTATAAGTAAAGAGAAATTGACTATAGCAGCAGAACACATAAGAAACCATACTGTAAACCTTTGCATAAAGTGACAAAGGTGAAAACCTGTGAGAATGATGAAATTCTGATAACTATTAAACTTCAGAAAACTATTAAAGAAAAATTTTTAATAATTTTGTCTACCCATCTTGTAAAGCAAGTAACAGTATCTTGAACACTCACCTTCTTGTAAAATAAGTTAGCAGTATCTCAAACATCAAAACATTAAATGATTATCTAAGCTCAATCACTTTCAGTGAAAAATTTAAACTATTTGAAGGAAAAAATATTTTTAAAATTTAACAGGCTTTGGAATACTGATATTTTTCAACCATTTTTATAGAAGCATGCTTAGCAACTGGTTTGTTTTAAATTATAGAAAATACACAATCCACCTGACTCATTTTAATTCCCTTGACTTTTCAACAGCTCCTTCCACCCTCTTCCTTACTTTTTTTTTCTTTTAAGTGCTTGGTAGAATTGTGACCCACTATTCCCCTCCTTTATCAACTAATCAAAACCAAGTCTCACTATGCATATCCCAGGTCCAATCTTCACCTAGTAGTGATATTGGCAATATATACCAAAGTTCAAGGTAAATATTCATTAATGATGAACAGAACAAAAAGGAATGTTTAAAACCTAAAAAAGGAGGTCATGACTCAAGATTAACTTTTAGCTTTTCTCATTCTACTTAATTTTCCTAGATTACTAATCTAAAGCAAAAATAATCCTTTTCCCTTTCACAGTGGCCAAAATTAAAGAATTTATATCATATAAGAATGTACATAGTGGGATCTGGAAGAAACCTAAGGGATAATATAATCCGAGTTCATTTTCCAGTTGAAGAAACAGGTCTGAAAGAGTGTTTTTAGTTAGGCTAGTATATAGCTAGACATAGATTTAGAAGTAGATATAAATAGTGATATCACTGCTGACAATTAAGTTAATTAACTACATAAGTAAATATACATAGAGAAGAGAATCATGAATTTAGAGTTGGAAGTCAACTCTAGAAGTCAAGTACGTTGCCTATGATTTATAACTTAAGAAATTGGGGCACATAAAGGTTAAGTAACTTGCTTGGGCTAAGATAGCTAATGTCTAAGGAAAATTTGAACCTTATCTCCATGACACTACATCTAGTTCCCTATCCATTTTGCACTTACATGTCTGTATTTACATACATAAATAAGTATATCACTTAAAGGTATGTTTTGCATGTATCATCTCATTTATTCTTCTATGTTATCCCCATTTTATAAATCTGGAAACTGAGATTCTGAGACCTTAAGGTACTTAACTAAGATGATATAGGTAGGAAGAATTTGAATCAGAATTCAAATCCACCTCTTCCTCACTGAAAGTACAACACTCTTCACTATTTCATTGTTTCTCATTTACATGTTTATAGATATAATAAGTTTTAAATTTTGATCCTATCTGTGATTTCACCTACAAATTCCCTATGATTTATAGAGGCATTTACTTGCACCTTGAAGTGTGTAGCAGACTCAGAACTTGAAGTCAGGTCTTCCTGACTCAGAGACTATTACTAATGTGGCACATACATACATGTGTACATACATTTAGCTGTTTGTGCATACATTTATACATTCATATACGTATCCGTTAATACATATGAAAAGGAATAGTAGCTAGTAAGTAGATAGAGAAGAACCCAAAGTCTGCCTCTGACAAAGATTGACAGCCTAACTCTTTGTTAGACACTTAACCTCTCAATAGCTCTAAGAAACTAACTTAAGCTACAAGTTGCAGAGCAAATAGTATATGCATTGATAGAAGAGGTTTCACCAAAATTTCCCCAAAAAAGGTGGCAGAGGGAATAGAAAGATGGATCTGGAGTCAGGAAAACCTAAATTCAGATCTAGTCTTAATTATTAGATATGTGGCCATAAACAAGTCACTTAACTTCTCTCTGACTGACTTAGTTTCCCCATCAATAACACAAGGATTAAAAAAATATAGGATCCAGGGTTGTTGCAATGTTTGGTTGAAATCAGATAATATTTACAAGATGTTTTAATGTGTTTTGTGAATGTTAACTGCTAATATTTTTATAATAATTCAATCACAGGTTGAAACTAAAAGTTTAAGAAAAATAAAAGTCCTGTATATTTAGAAAGAAATCAAATACAGAAAGAATTCTATAATGAAAATCTCTCCAACTAAAATCATATGGAAGACCTAACTTTAGCCTAGGTGGGCAAAGTGAGAAAGCTGTGAGAAGAATTTGTTTCTTTTCCTGTATTAATATTAAAACCTAATTCCAATAGTAAACTGATTGATCTTTCAAAAGAAAAAAAAATTCTTCTTATTGGTTTTTTTTGTTTTGCTTTGTTTTATAGTTTGGGTAAGAAAACTTTAAAGATTAATATTATTTAAACATACTCATTTTCTTTCCTAGGTCTCTAAATTCAAAAAACAAGGAAACAAAGCAACAAAATTACAGGAAACAACTCTATTACAAGAATTCACTGGTAAAAGAGTTATCAAATGATCTACTATAATGTACTTGTTCTTCTCAGCAGTACAATGATTAAAGACAATTCTAAAGGACTTGTGATGGAAAATACCATTCACACCCAGAGCCTAAGCATGCTATTTTTGATTTTTAAAAATTTTTTGTATGATTTTTCCTTCTCATGATTTTCCCCTTTTATACTGATATTTCTTTCACAACATGATTAATATGAAAATATGCTTAACATAATAATACATATATAACCTATATTAGATTACTTGCTGTCAAAGGGAGGAAGGAAGAAAGAGAGAGAGGAAAATGTGGAACTCAAAATATTACCAAAAAATGAATGTTGAAAACTATCTTTGTATGTAATTGGAAAAAATAAATAAATTGTTTTATATGTTAAAAAAAAACTTTGGGAATTTTTTCTTTTTCCACATTAAAAATTTCTAAGTAGATTCTTCCTGTATTCTAAGAATTGTTATCATGCTTCTCCCAAGAAGGAGCCCAAAGCTCTTTACAGAAACCTTAGTGTTAGACATTAGATGCTTCCATAACCATGTTAGATTCCTAATTTTCTAGGCTAAGTGAATATGCATTTAGAAATATGTGCAGTGTACAGAGGAGAGAAAAGTATGTGCAGAGTGTAGAGAGAGAGTGATGCTCTAAAGGGTTAAATGGATGTTAATGCTTCAAGGAGGTAACAATGGTATACCAGTCTTCCTGACTAGTCTCTTTTTCCTTTTAATCTAGTCAACTATCATCATGAAATGACTTTTTGCTGCAGGAAGGCACCATTTACTCATCTATCCTGCAAACCCTAAATCCATCATCTTCCACAAATATTACTCTGATCATTTTGCTTCCTATAGCTTCTTATTACATATTGAATAAAAAATAAGTTCCTTAGCATAGTGCACAAAATGTTCTATAATCAAGTCCCATTTCTAGCCTCATAATCAAGGGTATTGTGAGGCTCCTATGAAAAACTAGGTATAAAGCATTGTGCCAACCTCAAAGCATTCTATGAATACCAATTATTATTATTGTTATTAGCCTTCCATCAAGTGCCTCTAGTCTGACAATGACTTCATTGCCTGAGCCTTCCATTACACTCTTACCCAACCCAAGAAATGTTTAACAGTTCCATAAAGGGTCATGCTGTAGATGTTTAATAGTCAGGTCAAGGTCAGGGGAAAATGGGTGAGAAGAGAGGGCTTAGGCAGGAGAGATAGGTCTGTACACACAAACATATTAAGTTTAATCTATATTATTCATACTTTCTTAAGTCTAGAAAATCAACAAAACAAAACTCTAAGCCCTGATTAGTTGTGATTGCTGATTTCTGAGGTATAAATGTCCTCACTGAAAATTTAACACTGAACTCTCAAGAGTTAAAGTTGTTTCTGTGATACACCTGATTCTTTCCTCTTACACAAACTCCATGCTTTTGCCACACTGTCCTATTTATAGATGCCTGGATATGCCTTCAATTTTATGTATATATATATTATTGTTTAGTTTTGTATTTCTTTTGTTGTTCCCACTATTTCTATTTTTTGGGAATTTTTAAAAATAATTTCATTTAGTTGATTTTTAATTTATGGAATAAAAACAACTTTCATAACATAGATTAATAAAAAAGATGATTGCACATGAAACTGCAAATCTATTATTTGCATCTTGCTATTCCTTTTAAATATATATAATAGTGAGCATGTTTGTTTTTCCCCCTTTTTCCCCTCTCCTCCATACAAGAGAGGGCTATTATTAGGCATAAAATTATGGAAACATGTAAAATCATTTTATACATACTTCTATATATCAGCTTTTTCACTGGAAATAGAGAGCATCTTCTATTATACTGCCCTTTGTAATTAATTTGGGTATTTATAATAGTCAAAATGACATATTTGTTCAAAGTTATTCTCAAAATAATATTGCTGTTATTGTATACAACTTTTTTTCTTGGTTCTTCTCATTTCACTTGTTATTATTCTATGCAAGCCTATCCATGTTCTTCTAAGATCATTTTCTAAGATCATACAGCAGTATTCTTTCACAACCACAACCTATTTAGCTAGTCCCCAATTGATGGACAAACCTGCAATTTCCAGTTTTTTGCCACTACAAAGAGAGCTGTTATAAATATTTTTAGAATATATAGGTTCTTCTCCTTTTCCCCCAATCATCTATGGAACTATATCCAATTATGGTATTACTATTTCAAGGGGTATATAGTCAGTTCAACCCATATTTCAAGGTTCACTTCAGAATCCTTTCCCCTCTACAAAGTCTATCTGACCAACCCTGATCTGACTTGGCCACTCCCTCACTTAACTCATTCAGCAAACATTTCTGAAGAATTGATTTTGTGTCATGCCAGACCCTGTCTTAGGCACTAGGGATGGAAAGACAAAAATATGTATAGTTGCTGCGGGGGGGTGGGGGGAGGTGATTAGGAAATCACCAGAAATAGCAGGATGAATCTGAACAGAGCTTGTGAGGTGTCATTTGAGGTAAACCTTGAAGATAACTAGAGATTTTGTCTCTGTCTTTATCTCCAAGGAATTTCCAATTTTCCAATAGAAGTGACAGACCCCCTATACTATCCAACAGTCATTCATCTCCTATTGCAATTTAACTGGTCATTCCTTCATGTCCTGTCTTCTCATTGGGACTCTTAATTCTTCTAGGGAAGGGTCTCTGTTTCATATTTTCTGGTTTTCCTCCCCACCCCTGCCCCAGCACATTAGCATTGTGTCTTTCAAACATCAGTGATGACTACTTGCCATTGTTTTGTTAATGTGGCAGTTGCTGATGATTGAAATTGAATTTGAGGAAGCTCAGAGAAGTACAGACATGAAGGGGAGAGCTCTGCAATTCAAACTAAAAGAACAAGGGGGCAAGCAAATTCTGTCACCCTAAGTAAAAAAAAAAAAAGGGAAGGAAAAAAACCCTCAAGCCAGACAAACAGCTGGGATTGCTGAAGAGCAAAAAGCCACTATATTTAGGGACGAAAATTAAGCCAGAACAGAGTTGTGACTCCACCTTTCATGGTAACCTAGTGTTCGCTATCACATACAAGTATGTTGTCTGCCCAGAAGCCCGAGCTATGATGCTTCTCCTTTAGCAGCTCGGGTCATGCTACAGAACATGACCCAGGCAAGAGAAGGAAAGAAGAGGCAGCCTGCTAGAACCCAGAGATGAATTCCCAAGAGTACCCAGACATTTTTATACAATAATTGCCTGTAGGCCATGGGTAGATTCTAAACCAGCATGAAGGCCTCTGAAAGGTCAATGCACATTTTAAAAATCTCATTGCACATTGATATACCACTACCAGCTTTGCCATTTTTTTTCTTTGCTTCTGGCTCAGGAAAGAAGAAATGTAGTGATTCTAGGGTGTGAGGAAGCTCCCTCTCTGCCCTGTGGAAAATACCATCTACTGGAGAGGGGAAAAAAAATTCCCCTCTAGTCTTTTGGAAGACATATCTAGTGACAAATTTCATTTATGATTCCCTATTGCTCGGGGACCTCTGCAGTCAGCATGAGAGAGATAAGAATAGAGTGATTGAATTTTTTTCCCTGCTTGCTTTTGTGGGTTTATGGCATGTAGGCTTATTATTTTAACATATTTTGTGTAGTTAATATGAAACACTTGGAAAGAAAGGAGAAACAGAGAACATTCCACCTGCCCACTTAATATCCTCAGTGGGTAAGGCTAAAAGCAAACTGTGGTTGGGAGGATAAGCAATGATATCCACTATGCCAAAGACTTTATTATATACTAGGGATCAATATACATTACAAAGCCGTATTGCTTTTTTTTTTTTAGTTTTAACCTTTGAGAAATCTAAGGCTTCAGAATATTGAAGCAGATCATAGCATCAATGAGAATAGCAGAAATGCAATTCAGATATCAGGACAAATTCAAACACCAATTATAATCCATTGTATAAAGTAGCTCAGACTCCTCTCCTTTTCTGAACTCCTGACTACAAAGGCAAAAATACGACATTTTTCCCAAACTTTGTTTTCTTAATAGAAAAGGACTTATATTTCCACAGTATCATATTTCTATGTATTTCAATCAATGTACAAGTGAAGTAACTAAGTCCCAGAATGATGTATGGATGCTCAGTGGCAACAAAAAAAAAAAATCCCAGGGACTTGTAACTGAACTAAATATATGATGTGCCAATAATGACAAGCACTGCATTTGTAAAAACTCAGCCAGCTAAAATATTCTTTTTAACCACTGAAATCTTGGTGAATCAGGTCCATTCTTATAGGAGAAGGCAGCAGCATATTTATGAAGGGGTCATTTATGTTCTGAAGTACTATGGTCTCTAGTTTGTGAATCATCACTATTTTCTTCTAAACTTTCTTATTTGTCTATATCTGTTCACTACTGGCTCCATTGTTTACATTTGAAGAATTGACATGATTTTCTCTGAGATCAAACAAAAGGAAAAAAAGGAATTGTAGAAAGAAGAAACCAAAGTACTTGGATAAAAGCTCTAACTTGCTACATATTTCAGAATCAAAGAAACTCTCCAAATATTTCAAGGACACCCTGAAATACTGTAATAAAGGACTTAACTAATAAATGACAGCAATTGACCGATCAGGCTGGCATGTAGCCACCAGAGGTGAGGTGATGCCATCCTCTCTGAGCTAAAGTGCTATTCTGGCTGAGAGTACTAGTCACACACATACCACCCCCCCACACACACACACACACAAAGATGTCTCCTCTTTTGGAAAGTATTAATCAAGTCAACTGTATGATGCTGCTGAATTTTAGTTACTACTACTACTACTACTACTACTAATAATAATAATAATAATAATAATAATAATACCTAACATTATGGAAATAAAGCACTTAAACATTTTATCCTTACAACACTGTGAGATAAGTGTCTTATTATTATTAGATATTTCTATAAGTAAAGTTAAATACATGGTATCAGAGTTGGAGTTGGAGTAAGAGTCCATTTAAAATGTCAGAACACCTCAAATAAAAGGACATTTTATGAGAAAACATGAAGAAGCTAGAGAAGAGAAAACTAATGGGTAAGCTGATTAGTGGATAGGACTCAGAAATGGAGTCAGGAAGAACTGAACTCAAATTCTGCCTCTAAACACTTACTAACAATGTGATTCTGCACAATTCACTGAAGCTCTATTTGCCTCAGATTTCTCATATGTAACCTACCTTTTTCATATGTAGCTTCATATGTAACCAGGGTTCTTGTGGAGGTCAAAAGAGAAAAATAATTATCAAACCCTTGCCACAGTGTCAGTCTAAGGATAATATAAATATTAGCAATTGTTGTTGTTATTTATTATTATTATTATTATTATTATTACATTGGAAGGAATGTTATGACTAAAATCTTAGCCAGTTTTTCATGACAGTGAGGGACTGGGGTGGGGAGAAATTTTAAAACAAGAAAGATTTCATTAGGATGTACATAAAGAAAAACTTTATACCTAGTGATATGATAAAACAGTACAAGGGATTACCATATTCCTTTCCCTGGAGACCATCAAGAAAAAATAAAATGAACAGCTAAGGGTTTGAATATTCACCCTGCCTAAAGGCAGTTGACTGGACCCAGGGCTTTCTAGATGCCTTCCAACTTGTAAGGCAGAAATTGGATAATTGGTGAGAGGACAGTGAGCCAACACCCACTGTGAGGATGGTGCTGTGCTAGTAGTTGTATGGGAAACAATGACCCTTGTCCTCCAGGAAATCAAAAAAGGAAAAGGCCTAAAAATCTTAGCAGTTTGGTAGTGCAATGAGGATGGTACAGATTGGAATAGCTGCTGGTCTTCAGAGGAGGGAGAGATCTCTTCCAATCTATGTGGTCAAAACTGCTACAAAAGAAGGGAGAGGAGCCAAAATCTCAGAATCAAAAAAAGATCATCAATAACACTTAATCCTGTCTTGTCTGAACAAATATCGTTTCTATCCCTAGCCTCTGCTTAAAGAACTCTAACAGGGTGAACTCATTCTCTCCCAAGGCAGCTATTCCATTTGTGGATAGTTCTAATTAATTGCTAGGAAGGTTTGTCCTAAAAATTGTCCTTTCCCAGTCTCCACTAAATGCTCCTAGTTCTGGGAACTGAAGATGAAGGAGAATAGTTCAATCTTTCTTTTAGACCAAATTTCTTCAAATATTTGAAGTCAGTGAGATGAATAAAAAGTCTGAGAGACCAAGGTTCTGGGCAATTAAAAATCAATTTATTAATTAGGTTAGCAAATAATCAATAAATGGAGTTCAGCATTTCTCTAGATAAGCAAAGTGAATGTTTAATACTTTTGGAAAAGGGGAGCATCTCTGAGGGTGAAAATCAATATTGTTAGCTAACAATTGATGAGGGGATAGATGAATCAATGAGATGGACAAAAAATCTACACCTCCTCCTACTTAGGACCTAGATAGATGAAACTCAGTTGCCTCCAGCTATCTGGACAAGGGAATTGTCTTCCACCCAAACCACTTAAACTGTTGACCAGTGAGCCAGATTTATCTAGATTAGATTCTATTTACTCTTTGATCATAAATAAACTCTCCTAATAGGGTGGGGAAACTCCAAGATTAAAAAGAAAGAATCATCAGGCCAAAAGAAAAAAAAAAACTTCCTAATAGCTAACCTACTAATAATTGATTATTAGTGATAAAAAAAATAGGATCACTGGATTCTTTTACTGATTTAATTATTAGAAATTTTTCCCTCCTATTAAGCCCAAAAGTGTCTTTTCCCATTTTCCACTGAATACTAGTTCTTGCTCTGAGGACAAAAGAGAACATTTCAGTCTTCTCTTACACTTGAAGTCAGTGAGATGAATGAAGTCTGAGAGATTGAGTTTCTGAGTATATGAAATTTATTATTTATATAATAAGAAAACAATCCATTTTCTCAGTCCACACATATCCACTCTTTTCTAGGTAAACTATCCCTATTTCCCTGAAGTAGTGCTCCTATGATATTCATTCATAGGTTTGGTCCAGTCATTTGTGTGCTCAAAAATGTTCAAAGGTTCAAATGTTCAAAGGCAAGCAAAAGCTTGCCTACCAAGTAATTTCACAATCTACATTTCCAGTCCTAATGTTCTGGAAGTAAATCTTTAGCTTCCCATTACTTTTTGTCCCATAATTACCTCAAACTAAAAACAGGCACAAAGATAACACAAACCCATACACAATATTTTCCGCTAAATATTCTATTGTCAGTCTTTAATATTTCTGTCCCTGATATACAGTCTTTCATATTTGTCTCCTTGAGAGATATCCTTAATTCTTCTTTCATCTTGACTTCCAAATCACCAAAACAAGTGATTAAACTTCTACTATATCTCTCTTATTCCTCCTACTCTACTCCTAGTTCTTCTTCTTTTAATAACTTCTTTAACTTATTCTAACAATATTTGATTAGAGGTCTTTCTGCTTTGACTCTTTATAACTTCAAATTTCTCTGAGAAATTTTTGGTCACTCTCTCCTGATTAATATTCTCTTCTCTCTGGATTTTTGGGACACCACTTTCTCCTGGTTCTCCTGTCAATCTGACTATTCTTTCTCAGTCTCCTTTGCTGAATCCTCTTTCAATATGCTCCCTAAAAATAGATGTCCCACAAGATTTTGTTCTAATACCCCTATCTCTTCTCTCTATATTCTATTATGCTTTCCTCATGTGATTTCATCAGCTTCAGCTACTTCATTATCATGTCTATGATGATGATAATTCACTAATCCACCTATTCTGGCCCAATCTCTTTAATGACCTCAAATTTCAAGTATCCTACTGTCTTTCAAACTGAACAATAGATATTTTAATCTCAAATTTCTCAAAATTGAATTCATCACCTTTTGCCAAAAATGTTCTTCTTCTCCTAACATTTGTATTATTGGAGAGTGCAATAACATCCTCCTAGTCCCTCAGGCTCACAACCTAGGTATCAGATTCTTCACTATCTCTCACCTCACCCCATATTCAGTCTGTGTCCAAGATCTGTTGATTTCATCATTTCAACATCTTTCGAATATACCTCCTTCTCTGACACTGTTACTATTGTGGTCCAACCTTTACCACCTCACATTTGGACTATTCTAATAGATGCTGATGAATCTACTTGCTTTAAGTCTCTCCATTCCATTCCATCCTCTGTTAAACAACTACCAACGTGACTTTCCAAAAGCACAGACCTAAGCATGTCACCCTTCTCTTTAATGAGTTTACCCCTAAGATCAAACAAAAAATGCTCTGTTTAGCATTCAAAATCTTTTATATCCTATTTCCTCCTTCCTTTCTGGTCTTCTTATACCTTACTCCCAGCAAGAACTCTTCAGTTCATTGGTACTGGTCTCCTTGATGTTCAGGAAACAAATTGTTCCATTTTTTCAGTCTATCCCCCATATCTGGAATATTCTCCCTCACCTACTAGTTTCCCTGGCTTCCTTTAAGTCTCAACCAAAATTATATTTTTGAAAGGAAGTCTTTCTATCTGAAAGTTAATTTGCTCTCAGTTAAGTCTTTAAAGTCAAACATCTCCTAAGTGAGTGATAATTAGACAAATGGATCAATTTGGAACTGAGTTTTTAATCCTTCCTCTGGAAGCCATAGCAATATCCAACAAGTTCTTTCAAACATCACGTTTTACCCATTTGTCAACTAGGTCATCTTGCTGTCATAAATTGAGGAATTCAGTAGACCACCATCAGTTTCTTAGGTTTATGAACCGCTGGAGGTAGAGGTTGAATAGGAGGGAAAAGAGATTGTGAAATGAAAATATTTGGGAAAAACTTCCAGATTGACCAAATTGAATATGCAAATATGATAAATGCTATAATAATAGCATGAGTCAACTGCTTAATTGTTCACCCTTCCTCAAGATATAATCTCTAATTTTGACTAGAATCAAGGGAGGGATGAGACAGGATTTAGTTGTATGCTGTTTGCTAGTGTTTTAATTAGAGACTTTAAAAAATTTGTAAACTGAGGACAGATTGAATATTCAAGAGGGAATAATTGAGCAATAAAGATCATAGAGGAGGCCTGAAGAGATATAATTGGGGAATATTTAGATTAGTCTTAGAAAGAAGGAGAGAAGACTTTTTTATATAAATCCATTTCCTTGCTCAGTCTGCCCTTGTTCTTCAGTAGTTTTTCTCTCATACAGTTCTTTGTGCCTCCACTCAGGGTATTCTTGGTAAAGACAGTGGAGTGGCTCTTGTCAAGAGCTCTTGTAGAGTCCTGGTGCTGTATTTCACTCCACACTAAAGAAGCTTTTCCTCCATGTGTCTAATTCTTCATCTCTCAACTCTTGGCTCGGATGGCCCAATCTCTTCAATGATATGACTGTGGAGGGGGGGCAAAGGGGGCAGTGAGACATTTCTCAGTATCCCAAACAATACTCTAAGATTGAAAATTACTATTTATATCAATGACTAAAGGTTCCAAATGAGGAATCCCTCAATACATGATTAAAATCACATCTGGAACAATTTTTAATATATAAATATAAATGAAATTATTCAGTGATTACATGAAATATAACTGCTAAGATAAGAATAAGCAGGGGCCCATTCTCTGGCACCGATCTTTCAATTTTCATATGTTAGTCTCCCAGGGGAATTAGTCTATGAACTAGGCCCCATGTGTTCATCCAACACATTACAACAACCAGGATTCATATACAAGAAATATGGGCATCATACCAGATGCTTTAAAGGAAAAAAGCATTGTGTAAATGTTAAATGAATCATCCTTAAAGCAGCCATGGAAATAGACCAGGATGTGAAAAGAAATTAGGGTGGACCTAAAAGAAATCAAATTGTAGGTATATATAAAATATGAATAAAGTCAAACTTGAATGATATTTTACACATTGGATCTAATAATTCTTATTTCTATGAATGCTACATTAATTTGATAGCAATAAGTTTGGGGCAAAATGTTAAACAATTCTGTAAAAGTCTACTCTTGGGGTTCTCTTCTTTAACCTATCTGCACATTTTATTGGTTGAGGGTGGGGTGGGGAAGAGGTACAAGTGCAGAGAGAGGGATCACTCTCACAAAACAGCCTAGTACAAATTTTCATGAAAGTAGATTACTAGCTTCTAAGAACAGCAAGGTACTTCTAACCATCCCCATCCTCCCTCCTAAAATAAGACCCTCTGCAACTGTACTATAAGTATATACTTCTATTACTCATTGAGTTAATCTGTCCTTATGCAAGACTGACCTTGAGGGGGGCAGCTAGGTGGCTCAGTGGATAGAGCACTGGCCCTTGAGTCAGGAGTACCTGAGTTCAAATCCGGCCTTAGACACTTAATAATTACCTAGCTGTGTGGCCTTGGGCAAACCACTTAACCCCATTGCCTTGCAAAAACTAAAAAACAAAAAATCAAAAAAAAAATTGACCTTGAGGCAACCAGGTGGCTCAGTGGAAAGAGCCAGTTGGCCCTGGAGTCAGGAACACTCAGATCTTTCCACAAACTTAGCTGTGTGACCTCAGGCAAGTCTCTTAATCCTGTTTTCCTCATTTCCTTCAACTCTAAAATGAGCTGGAGAAGGAAATGGCAAACTACTCCACTTTGCTGTAGAAACTCCAAACAGAGTCATGAACAGTCAGACAGTACTGAATAACAACAAAAACAGCAAGGATAGTGACCTTAAAGCATTTTTTGACCAATAAAAAAAAAAAGTTTGAAGTCTGTAATACATAAAGGTAGGCTGAGTGTGAGTGAGTTACACCATATTATCATCATAGGCACAGCTGGTGCTTCTGCAGTCTCTCTGTGACTTCCTTATTACATTCCTTTTGTTCTATGCATCCCTTTCATTAGATAGAGTATTGCAGCATCTCCCAGGTGCGTTGGCCATACAAAGTGCATTCATTTCACCCGTGCCCAGGCAGTAAAGATAAAGTGCCAAATTGTAGTCAGAGCAGGGAGCATGGATAGATGAGGCAGGGAAAGGATGGCTTTGCTAGGACTTCTGAGAAGGAAATGTGAATGTTAATTCCTGACTTGCCTTGTACAGACACTACAGTCAAAAGAAAAACTGGAAGATTGCTTGGAATGTTTGCATTGAGAGACAATGGATTGGCCAATGAAAGTTGATAGTCCCTTCGGGGTTGTGAGACTTCCTTAGCATTCTGAGCCTGCAAAGCAAAGAGTAAGCATGCAGGATTTCTATGTGAAATGTGTTGTGGAACAGGCTAACCCACATTGCATCCATTAAGAAGAGGTTAAAAAGGGAGGTTAAAAGCAGGGAGGATCCTGAGTTGTGTTTATCTTTATTGTGAAATTGTCCAAACCCTACTTGTTAAGCTTTAACCTCAAGATAGAACATAATTTCATCAAAAAAAAACCCTGAAAAATAGAATGACTAAATTGTTGCTTAGCAATCTATTCCAATCTTTTTAACTTATTTGACTTTTTAGCAGGAGTGCTGTGGTATTCCATTATTATGTTATTGTTGTTTAGTCATTTTAGGCATGACCAGCTTTTCATGACACCATTTGGGGTTTTGTTAGCAAAGATACTGGATGAGTTTGCCATTTCCTTCTCCAGCTCATTTTACTGATAAAGAATTAAAGCAAAATGGGTTAAGTGACTTGCCTAGAGTCACCCAAATTACAAGTCTCTGAGGCCAGATTGGTAAAAAGGGAATATGTCTTTCTGACTTTAAGCTGGCACTCTATCCATTGAACCACTTAGTTGCCCTTCATAGCCAGAGAATTTTAAGAACTCCTTGTAAAATTATAGATAGCTAAGTCTATAATGTGCCGTCTTAGAGAGTCACCTAAGGTACTTGTCCAGAAAATGTGACATATAAATAAATATATATATCATGGGTGAAATCAGAACCCAATTTTTCCCAACTCATAAATAAGTTAGCATTCTATACTATAATTGTTAGTTTTAAAGAGGAAAAAAGTATTCAGAATTGAGTGGCTGTCTTCCAGACCTTTGGAATACAAAGGATGCAGCCTTAGAGCAAAGTAGTGGTTCGAAGGATTCCTAACATTTCTCCTTTGGTCCATTGCAAGTCTCAAAGAAGTAGAAACCACCTCACCAAAGGTGAGGCTCCATTGTTTCAAAATTACACTTAAGTGGCTTTGTTCTTTTTGCTCTTGTTTGTATGAACTATTTTCATCACTCCAAAATTCAAGGAATTACATCAGTACCAGAATGAGCAATCTATCAAAAAATTCACATAAAGTTATATTCATGCCACATCATCAGTACACTGTATTTGTTTTATTTAGAATGGATTTAAGGTTCAGTATGAGAAATATATTTTGAATGCAATTAATGAGGACATTTGTTTTACTTGACTGTGCATATTGGCTACAAGAATTTGTTTTACTTTTTTCCCCCCAATGAAAGTGATAGAGGAGGAAGAGAAAACTCTTTATTTAAAAATGACTTTTGGGGCAGCTAGGTGGTGTAGTGGATAGAGCACCAGCCCTGGAGTCAGGAGTACCTGAGTTCAAATGTGACCTCAGACACTTAATAATTACCTAGCTGCGTGACCTTGGACAAGTTGTTTGCCTAGCCAAAAAAAAAAAAAACTTTTCATTTGAAAATGCAATTCAACACATATATGTAGATGAAGGCTTAGTATTTACAATGACAAACAATAACAGAACTACAATAAACTACCTGAGAGATCCAAAAGTGGGAGATGTTGCATATGACCAGACAGATGAAATTTTGTCCCATGAAATGTTTGATTTGATGATGGGTAGGATTTTGAAAGCAAAGAGGAGAGAGGAAAGTATTTTATGTAAAAAGAATAACATTAGTAAAAATAAAGAGCCACTTTTTGTAGGGCATGTTTGTGGTAATAATGATGGTTAACAAATAGGATAGTGTAGTATCTAAGTAAGGCAAAAGCTAAGTTAGACTAAAGGCAAAGCATTGGATAATCTCAAATGCTAGGCAAAGGCATTTAGATTTAATTTGATATGGCCTGGAAAGTCATCAAAGGATTCTGATTTGGGAGCAACATGATTTCAAATATACTCTTAAAGGATTATCCTGGTAGTAATGTGTAGAATGGGGTAGAGGAGGTAGATACTGGAAGTTAAAGACACCATTTTGGAATCAGACAATAATTTTGAGACCGTAACCTAGAGTGGGGGGCAATGGAGTTGGAAAGCAAGGGACACATGGTCAAATCAATAGAATTTTTGCACTTAATTGGATTTGGGAGACAAAGGAGAAGATGGAGTAAAAAACAAACTCTGTGGTTTCAAAGCTGGGTGACAGAGAGAATCTTGGTGGCATCAAAAAACAAAAAAGATAACAGGAAGAGCTAGTGTAGAAAGTAATCAGTGAAAATCTTCAGGGCATTCTGAACTTGAGGTACCAGTCATGGAGTTGTCTATTCAACAAGTCATTGGAAATAGAGGATGGTAACTCAATAAAGAATTGCAAACTTGAAATTTACTTGATGATACTACTTTGTAAAGGTTACCAGCTCAATTGTTGGAAGTTGATGATATCAATAAAGGAATGAATGAGGAGAAAGAAGAGAAAGAGGAAAAAGAGAAAAGAGAATAAAAAAAATTAAAAATAGAGAAATGAAAATTTAGAGAATTGGTGTCAAGGAAGTAAAAGGGAAAGATATGGTCACGGGAAAAAAAGTTGATGCCAGATGGTATTGAATGTGAAAGAAAAATTAAGGGACGTGGAATCTATGAAAAAACTATTTAAATTAGCACAGCTAGTAATTATATATATATATATATTAACCTAATTCTATTTTGCTCTTTCTTCAAGCCAAACTCTAGAGGCTAACTTTTGCTCCTTATTAGGACAAACTCTGAAGGTTAATGCATATTTAATCTAATTATTCTAATTATTCTTTTTAAGCTGAAACTTGTGGAGGTCCTCAATATATATTTGTATATTCTTTGCAATATATGTATATATCTCTAGCTATATATACCATTGGATAAGGTATCTTTAAGGCTTCTCTGAAGTAATTTCATATTTTTAGACAAGAAAAAAAATTTACACAATAAAGATCTATTAAAAATATCCCATATGTACCCTATGGCTAACAACACTGAAAATCTTATGTTTTTATGTCAAAAAAATTGCACTATATGTACAATTAAATAGGGAAAGAAAAAAGAAAAAGTAGACCTTTCTTCTCCCCTTGATGAATTATAGACTAATATGCTTGAGAGGGCAAAGTCTGACACAAAAGTTTTCTCTGCATTTGAAACAGTCTAAATAAATGGATCCAAATTGTTGATTGGCCTTCCATTAACCTTTTAGAACAAGAAGTAACATGTCTGTGATATAAGAATAGGAATATAGAGCCATGGGGAGATTCAAGCAAGATAAAATATTTTGTTTTAAGAATGATATGAATTTCAGGTTCATAGGCATCAAACTGATATCTTTTTTTTCCAAACTGATATCTTAATGATAACATCATTCTTTAAAATATGGAGGAAGCAACAAGAAGATGATTATTCCCTACCTGATTCTCATCAACAAAATAGAATTAGAAGTTGTAGTAGAAATGACAGGAACATTGGAAACCAGTGGCTATCATAGAATGTATGTTAAAAAAAGAGAGAGAAATTGGGCCTAGTCTGACATGAACCATACATTTCAAAAGAACAGATTTCAAAGGGAATTCAAAAAAGGATAGGTAGAAGCCTAGACCTAATATTTTGCTGTGAAATTTAGTCCAAAAGAGACTCTTTAAGATGAAATTCTTACAACACAAGCAAAAAAAAATTATCCCATTGAAGAGAAAAAAAAGAGATCATCCTAAAAAGACAGTATGGGTAAACAAGTTGCTCACTGACTAAGTCAGACTTCAAAAGACATATATAAAACAGTGGTGTTAAACTTGAATAGAAATAGAGTCACTAAATTATATATAAGAGCCCCATGAGTTGCATATTGACTTAATTTTAAAACATAATATCTGTTTTATTATTTTTGAAATTACCCAATTGCATTTTAATCTGGTTCTAGCCTCACTCAGAACTTCTCTAAACACATGAGAGCTCAGAACAGTTTGTTCTGACCCCTATGAAGATGGAAAAAGAGTCAAATAATTGAGGATGAATATAAAAGAGTAACATGATCCTTTAAAGAATAGTGTTAGAAGTGCTAAAACCCAAAATGAGTTTAGTCTGGCAATGAATATTAAAGATGAAAAAAGGTTGGATTTTTTTTTGTTTTGTTTTTGCTATTTTAGGTACAAAAGAATAATCAGAGAGCTAGGATGGGAAGGGGAAAGCATCACTGGACCAAGAAGAAAGGATGATGATTTTGGATAACTATAAAAAGCAAGAATGATTCAGTTTTTATTTTGTTGTCTTTTCTAAGGAGAATTATTTTCATATTTGAAAGGATTATTTGGAGTAGTAGTAATAATAATAATCCAATAAAACTACAGAAATATTCAAATTGCATCTATCTAAACTTAGTAAATTAATATACTAGATGTAAAATATTTGAATACTAGGTTATTAACAGTACTGATTTGTGAACCACTGTGAGTTATCATTAAAAGACCTGAGAGGGGGTTGAGCCAAGATGGCGACATGAAGGGATCTAGTCTTAGGAGCTCTCTGATAAAAACTCATAAACTAAGGACTCTAACTAAACTTTTGAGAGACAGAACCCACAAAGGGACCCAGTGAGGCAGTTCTCCTACTCAAGGTAACCTGGAAAAGAGCAGAAAGGTTCTGCTCCCCGGGGTCAGAGGGGTGGCCCGGCAGAGCCAAAGAACTTCAGCCTCCTGGAGGCAGCCCCAGGGTGCTGGGAGCTGCGGCTCACAGCAGCAGGGGAGTCTCCTGAGCTGCACCCCGAGGAGCATCAGGCACAAAGTGGGGGAACAGCAGGGGACCTCTGCCAGAGTGAGCACATGGAGCCCAGCCCTCAGGGCACACAGCTAGCACCTTGGTCTTTGGGCAGCCCAGACACTGAAACAGAAGCAGGCGGAGCCTGTAAGCAGGAGCCCCCAGGGCATGAGCCCATTGAGCTGAGGGAGGGGAGTGAAGAGAGAGACAGACTGCAGAGCTCTGTCCTCTGCCCCTGGAACAGGACTCTGGGGCTCTGACCACATTCAGATCCTGATCCTAGTCTAGGCCCCCCCATAGAACAACAGGGCCCCCCCACCTCGGCCCTGTGGCAGACGGGGGCGCTTATTGTCATTCACAGACCAGGAGGGAGGACAGAGCCTCAAACACTGAGACCCTTGTGGGAGTGTCCCAAAAGCTCAGGAAGCACCCCAAAAAACAGGCTTAGGCTGGGAAAATGAGCAAGCAAAGAAACAAGAGGAAGACCATTGAGAAATATTTTGCAAATGAGCCCAAGAAGGATCAAAATACTCAGTCTGAAGATGAGGAAGCACAAGCTCCTGCATCTAAAGACTCCAAGAAAAACAGAAATTGGGCTCAGGCTATGACAGAGCTCAAAAAAGACTTTGAAAATCAAATGAGGGAGTTGGAAGAAAAACTGGGAAAAGAAAGGAGAGAGATGCAGGAAAAACATGAAAATGAAGTCAGCAGCTTAGTCAAGGAAATCCAAAAAAATGCTGAAGAAAATAGCATGCTGAAAACAAGCTTAGGTCAAATGGATAAAACAGTTCAAAAAGTTATTGAGGAGAAGAATACCTTAAAAAGCAAAATTGGCCAGATGGAAAAAGAGATAGGAAAACTCTCTGAGGAGAACAAATCCTTCAGAAAAAGAATAGAATTCAGGGAGATTGATGAATTTACCAGAAATCAGGAATCAATACTTCAAAACAAAAAAAAATGAAAAATTAGAAGAAAATGTGAAATATCTCATTGAAAAAAACAACTGATATGGAAAACAGACTTAGGAAAGATAATTTAAAAATTATTGGAATACCTGAAAGTCATGATCAGGAAAAGAGCCTTGACATCATTTTCAAAGAATTACTACAGGAAAATTACCCTGATATTCTAGAAGCAGAGGGCAAAATAGAAATGGAGAGAATCCACCGATCCCCCCGAGAAAGAGATCCCAAAAAACCAACCCCTAGGAATATTATAGCCAAGTTCCAGAACTCCCAAGTCAAAGAGAAAATATTACAAGCAGCCAGGACACAGTTCAAATATCGTGGAGCTGCAGTCAGGATCACACAGGACTTAGCAGCAACTACATTGGAAGCTCTTAGGGCTTGGAATGCAATATACCGGAAGGCAAAAGAGCTTAGAATGCAGCCAAGAATGAACTACCCAGCAAGGCTGAATGTCCTCTTCCAGAGAAAAAGATGGACTTTCAATGAACTAGGGGAATTTCAAATGTTCCTTTTGGAATGGCCAGAGCTGAACAGAAGGTTTGATCTTCAGATACAGGACTCAGGTGAAGCATGGAGATTGGAGGAGAGGGGGGAAATATGAGGGGCTTAATGAGGATGAACTGCATGTATAGAAAAATGATACTGATAATATTCATATGAACAATCTCAGTTAATAGAGCAGGTAGAGGGAGCTTTTATAGTTGAAGCACAGGAGAAAGCTGAATTCGAAGATAAAATATGGTGTAAAAATGGAGTCTAGGAAAAAAAGGGAAATGGAATGGGAGAAAGAAAAAGGAGAGGGGGAATAATCCAAGATATTTCACATAATAAGATTTTTTTTATTACAATGAGCTATTGCAATGATATGGAAGGGGGGAGGCAAGGGGGAATGAGGGAACCTTTGCTCTCATCAGAGATGGCTAGGAGAGGAAACAGCAAATACACTCAATGGGGTATAGACATCTGGACTAAGAAGGAGTTGGGAGCAGGGGGAAGGGGTGGGGATGTGAATAAACGAGGAGAGGATGGACCATGGGTGGAGACTGGTCAGATATAACACATTTTCTTTTTTACTTCTTGCAAGGGGCTAGGATTGGATGGCCTGCCCAGGACCATAGGGGCCAGGTGGATTCTGGGCCTAAGGGGTGATATGGGGTCTCAGGGCTTCTTGGCCCCAGGACCAGGGATCTGTCTGCTGTGCCACTCAGCAACCCTACAGCAGAGTCAGAGTGAAAGGAGAGAGAAAATATAGTACATGGTAGTGGAGAAATAAGAAAGGAGGGAGTTGCGATCAGCAATGGCAACATTGGAAAAATATGGAAGTAACTTTTGTGATGGACTTATCATAAAGAATGTGATCCACCCATGACAGAGTTGTTCGTGTTGGAACAAAGACTGAAGCACATTTTTTGTTATTATTATTTGGGGGAGGGTGCAGGGCAAGTGGGGCTGGGTGGCCTGCCTGGGGCCACATAGCAGGGTGATCTTTGGGTGTCTGGGGCCAGATTCAGACCGGTGCTCCTGGCTCAAGGGCCAATGCTCTGTCTGCCACCCAGCCACCCCTACTATTATTACTGTTTTATTTTATTTTGGGTCTTTTTTTCTTCTTCTTCTTTTTGGTTTTTGCAGGGCAGTGGGGATCGGGTGGCTTGCATGTCACATGGCTGGGTGATTATTGGGTTTACGAGGCTGGATATGGACTCGGGTGCTCATGGCTCCAGGGCTGGTGCTTCATCCATTGCACCACCTAGCCATACCTACATTTATTACTATTTTTTTTATTTTAATTTTTTTTCTCTCCCCTTTACTTTTTTCGCCCAAGCAAATCTGTCTATATTCATGGGGGAGGGGTATTTTGTTGACTTGTAAACAAAAATATTTTATTAATGTAAAAAAAAAATTTGTACAAAATGAGAATAAAAAAATAAATTAAAAAAAAACTTATGACCTTTAAACAAACAAAAAAAAAAAAAAACCTGAGAAACTGTAACATGTTTTGAGGGAATGAAGAAAAGTGAATGTTTTAAAGGGGGGGGGGGCAAGCAATGAAGGAGGAAAAATGGACAATGGAAATTCAAGGCTAAAAAAGTCTGCCATCCAGGGCTGTACTGTCATTAACAAAATGCCTTGCCTTCATCCCAGATCTACCTCGTCCTCTCCCTCTCTATCCATTTTCTTGCATTCAGATAAACCTTCTTCCATCAATTTAGATTGTTAAAGATTGAGCCCTATTTCCCAGGGCAAGCCATTTCATGATCTTGCAAGTGATTTGGATAGTATTAAAAATTATTTTTCTTCCCACAAACCTAAAACTGCCATTTCAAAACTTCTTCTTATTGCTCCTAGTCTCTTTTGTCTTTAAATCTTCTAAATTATAACAATACTATACTATAAAACTATACTTTAACTTTTAACAAATGATTAATCGAATTGAATTAATACCTCTTTCTCCCTTTATTATTCCCTGGTTTGGGGCCCATTTTGAAAGGTGCAAATAGATATGATAATATTAGGAACCATATTCCCCATAGTGTTATTTGTTTAGGCTTATAAGAAACAGAAATGGGAGAGAGGGAAATCATGCTGCTGACTATTGCTCAATAGTATGGATAGTCAGTATCACACATTGATAATGCCCTTAAGTGACAGATGTCATACTTCTAGAAAAACATTTTAGAGAAATATATTTTCTGGGAAGTTGAGAATCTCTCCCTGAAGTTGAGATAATTTTTCCTTGTGTGTTCAATAGTTATATCAACTAACAAAACTTGGGGATTCTTGAGATCTGAAAATAGAGCTATCAATTATTATGTGAGTAATTAACCTCTGTTTTCTTTATTTTTTTTTTATCCAGGAATGAATGTTGGCTGCAACTTAGTCTGGCAGGTAATGTATATAATGTATATGTCCATTATGCAACCCTTTGCATAATCCTGACAACACTTAAGACCTAATCACAATTTCTGAATTATTGTTTTATATCCTTGGGTGAAGTTTTGTTTTGGTTATTTGTTTTTATGTTTTTGCAAGGTAAATAGGGTTACGTGTCTTGCCCAAGGCCACACAGCTAGGTAATTATTAGGTGTCTGAGGTCGAATTTGAACTCAGGTACTCCTGACTCTAGGACCATGCTCTATCCACTGTGCCACCTAGCTGCCCCTCCCTTGGGTGATGTTTTAAACTAGTTTGATTTACTACATGGAGAAACTTTATTTTTTAGTTATGTAATTACCTATTTGATATATTCTGGTGTTTCTTTGAAAGTACAAATACTGAAAAGGTCTGCCTGACTTCAAAATTAAGAAGAAAATTGGGGCACTTTGAGTAATTTGCAGGTTTTGAATAAATATGAGAAACTGTTTGATAGATGTACAAAAACCTCTAAATAACTTACAATCATAAACATATAATAATGATTGCTAAACTAAATCGAATAAGTATTATGAAAAAAGAAAATAAAAATAATGCTGGGTAATAAAGGGACTAGGTTAAAAGAAGTAGACAAAAGTCAAAAGCATGAGGCAAATTCCATAAAACTATACAGAAGGAAAGTAAAGAAACAGCACACACACACACACACACACACACACACACACACACACACACACACACACACACAAACAGACAAAAAGAAGGAACCTCTTTGAGGCAGGAAAATAGCAGAAGAGAACCAAATGTTATGAATAGGTTAAATTGCAAATTAATCAGTGTAAATTCTGAAACTTGAATGATTTGCAGTATAACTGGGATGACCTAAAGTGCTTGGTTGTTTCTGAAAGTGATTGTTCCAGATATAATTTCCCCTTTCATTGATGTAACTAGGATAGAGTGCTTCTTGTCTCATGAGCAATGGCCCCTCTTCAACCTCAGGTGTCAATCTCATTACAGTTGGTGGTGATGTAAAATATAAGCTTTTTAAATGGGTATTCTCACCTTTGCCCAAGATATGGACATTATTCTTCACTAAAGATTCTGGGAAGGGAACAGAGTGTGTCTAGGACATACTAACAGAAAACTACACAGCATAGATTTAGCATTCCTTTGGGAGTAATCCACAGTTTTTTTGTTTGTTTGTTTTTGAGGTTTTTGCAAAGCAAATTGGGTTAAGTGGCTTGCCCAAGGCCACACAGCTAGGTAATTATTAAGTGTCTGAGGTCTGATTTGAACTCTGGTACTTCTGACTCCAGGGCCAGTGCTCTATCCACTGAGCCACCTAGCCTCCCCCACAGTTTTTATTCTTTAAAAATTTTGGTAGTGGAGGGCAAAGAGGTATCACATATAGAGTTCCAAATGTAATTGGGAAGATAAAGTGTTCAATCACACACTTACTAGTTATATGACCATAAATGTATCACAACCTCTCTAAGCCAGTTACCTCACCTAGAGGAAAGAGGTTACAAAAATTTATTAAACATCTGCACTAAACATTATATATATATATATATATATATATATACATATATATATATATATATAATATGTATGTATATATATAATATGTATGTATATATATCTGTAAATAGGGAAAATAAATCTCATATTAACTAACTTAAAAGGTGTTGTGATGCTTAAATGAGATAATGTATGTTAAGTGCTTTACAAAATTGAAAGGGATGTACATGTAAATTATTATTGCTTTTACAATAATTTATTATTATTATTACTATTATTATTATCAGAACCAAATTGTCTAGCTAGCCCCCAGTAAACATCTATTTAGCAAACAATTGCTGAATGACTATTATAATATCAGAAGTCAATTAGCATATTACAGGCAACAACAAATTATAGCCAGCAAGTCAGCTTTAGCTCGTTGTCTATTTTTGTATGTCCTATACTCTAGAGCCTAGAGTAAGGGCAGTTAAGTGTTACAGAGGATAAGTGTTGGACCTAAGGACTCATCTACCTGAATTCAAATCTGACCTTAGACAGGTAGTGTGATGCCGGGTAAGTCTTAATCCTATTTTTATCAATTCTTAATCTGTAATGAGCTGGAGAAGGAAACAGCAAACTACCCCAGGATATTTGCTAAGAAAGCTTCAAATGGAGTCATGAAGAAACAGAAACTACTAAACAACAAAAGAACCAAGAAAGTAATTCTATAAAAAAATTCTTAATCCAAAAGTTGTACAAAAACAAGAAGTAAACCATATATGACCCATAAAACAATGCTTTCCAATCTTACCAGAAAACTGTATCACAAAATGACTACTAGTGTTTAAAATATGCATTTTGGGACTGAAGGAAATGTGAAAGCACCATATAGTTATCCATAAAGATAATCCATTAAATTTTCTTCCTCTGATTTAAATCTAGGACTAGTTCATTGTCTAACCGCAGTTTCTACCCAAAATATTTTTGACAGTGGATTAATTTAATTTACTGTATGTTCAACTTCATGTCATAGTCTAAACAACAGACATTCTTCAATTGTATTTTCTTGTGTGGTTTGTTAGGCTATCTCTTTGAAGTAGTCATGACACTGATTGTGGAGGCTTTTTAGCATACTGCAGCTTAATGAAATGAGCAGGTTTTCTAGGAAGAAGAACAAATAGAAGACCTCACCACCTACAGAGAATCTCTTTCATTTGAACTTGTAAATTATAAGTACTTAATAAATGGGGTTTGCCTTGCAAAACCTAAAATATATATATATACAAATTTTTAATTTAATATATTTATCATTATTAATTCATTTAATAAATTTTAAATATTTTTAAAAGTAATAAATAATAAAGATCTGTATCTTGCAATCTATATCTTTCATTCAACTTTGTACCTATATAATGCAATATACTGCAGAAAGTCTTTTGCAAAATTTTGCACATTCTCTACATGACTTTTCTTGATATATGTGTAGATAATTCTCAAAAAGATTTTATGAATATAAAAGGAAAGAAAATAGGTCTATAGTAACTATGACTTCTGTATTGTCTTACTTTTTTGTAATACTTCATTCCATAGTTTTTTTTAATTTATTAGTTTCTTTTCTTCAAATATTTAAAAATTTGATCTTTCAATACCTTCAAGACTGCATCACCCTTAACTTAGATTTCCCTCTGGATATTTGATCTAGTTGAGCTTGTTTCTCATCTTCATCTTTTAAAGAGGGCTTTATAATTTTCCACATAGCACAAAGGGAGGGCTGTTAAGGCACCAAATGTGCCTAATTGTTAATTTAATAATTTGTTATAGAAATTCTGGCAGCTTTGCTCCTATTTGTTTCTTGCCCTCCTTCCATTTTCATCTATGAATGCTCTTGGGCTTTCCACAATTTGAATCTAACTATCAATCTTTAGTGGACTTGATTTATCCTTCACCACTCCATTATTTTTTGAGTTGAGCCTATTTATAATATTTCACCATTCTTCTCCAAAAGCAATTAGCAAATAAGTTTATATTCCAAAGTAGTATTGCTCTCACCTTCTGTCTCTCAGGTTGACAAAGAGACTTTTCTTTTGCCAGTTGATAAAGTTTCTGGACTCTCTTGAACTCCTCCACTGGTTAAATTTCTAAAGAGAATGGCAATAGTCCATTTGATGCCTTTTCCTCTATCTATTTTATGTTTTTTTTTCATTCTGAATAATAAGCTTAAATTGATCAGGATAGGATTATATTTTTTAAGGACAAATTTCCTTCTTTCTAATTTTTTTTTTAAATTAACTGTGGGTTTAATGAGTCAGCATTGACTAAATCACAGACAGATAATTTAAAATTGACTCTCAACACTAACCAGTCATTTCTTTCCTATATGTGTAGTCAATTTCCCTTTTGTCCTAGAGATCTCACTGCTAGGAGTATGCCATAAAGAAGGCAAGATTAATAAAGAGAATTCCATATTTGTTAAAATATTTATAGTTTCACTTTTAAAAATAATATTTTATTTCTGCCAATTATATGTAAAATCAATTTTAACATTCTTTTTAAATTTCGAGTTTCAAGTTCTATTCCCTCCCCCCAACTTCCCCTCTCTGAGATTATAAGCAAGCTGATAAAGGCTATATATTTCTAATCACATAAAAATTCTATATCTATTTTGTTGAAGAAAACAAGAAACAAAGAGAAAAATGGTCTGCTTTGTTTTGTATTCAGATATTATCAGTTCTTTACCTGGGAATGGATGGCATTTTTATCACAAATCTTTTGATTTGTCTTGGATCATTGTTTTGCTGAGAATAGTTGAGTCATTCATTGTACAATATTGCTTTTACCATGTACAATGTTCTCCTAATTCTGCTCACTTCCTTCTGCATTAGTTCATGTAAGTATTTCTAGTTTTTTCTGAAATTATTCTGAAATCATTTCTTATAGCACAATATTATTTCATTACAATCATATACCAAAACTTATTCAGTCATTTCCAGATTGGTGGGCATCTCCTCAGTTTCAAATTCTTAGCCACCCCAAAAAGAGTTGCTATAAATATTTATATACAAATAGGCCCTTTTCCTTTTTTTTTAATCTTTAGAAATGGTATTGAATAGCATCACTTTTAATAAAAGAAAATAATTGGGGAAAAGATAGATGACTATTAGCTGAAGTAAGATTAAGTAAATTGTACTTCATATATATAATGAAATATTATTAGAAATGATTAATATGAAAAAATATGAAGCATAAGGAAATTTATTTGAATGTTGAAAAATAAAGTAGAACCAGGAAACAAATATGTATGATGACCATAACAATATTAATAGTAAAAATACCTGTAAAAAATGCTGTATAATTTTAATGACTAAACCTGACTTTGAAGTCAGTTGGATGATTACTGGGTGGGGCTTGTGAATGATTGTGGGTCCTTCAATTTGTGAGGAATTCACTTGACTTTGAGCCAGGTGTATCAGGAAGGACATAAATTATATTTCATGAGTTCCTGCTAATGCTTAAGATAACAAGTATCAAAGAACAGAGATTTGGGAAGCAAAATGGACTAGATTTCCCTTAGAAATTCAGAGTTTCTTAATAAAACAGTAAGGTCCTTAAGAAAGATAGTGAGGTTAAGAAAAGAGGGGAAGATAGCTGTGAGACTCATTTATAGCTAGGTTGAGAGGAAAAGCAGTAACTATTGCTGCCATAGATAGGAGAGAGAGAGAGAGAGAGAGAGAGAGAGAGAGAGAGAGAGAGAGAGCAATTTAAAGGAGAGGGATGAGAACAGTTACAAGTGCAACTGGGCTGTGAACAGCAACCTGGCAGAGAGAAAGGGCAGAGCTTTTAAAGAGAGTCTAGCATACTGTGTTTGAAGGGGCCGAGGGGGGGTGGGATAAGGATGATGGTAGGGAAGCGGTAAGGAGTGACTAACACCTGAGCATGATTGATGTCAGACGTATACCTTAGTGAGGGAAGCAGGAGTGTAGTACATACTACAAGACAGGTAAGGAAGGAGTTAGGGGGAGCAGATGAGGTTATTCCTATTATCTCAGTTGGTTTTATATCTCCAAAAGGGTTGAGGTGCTAGATAATATTGGGAAGGAACCAGATGCCTATAGGATATGCCAGGCAAACACAGATATTTCCCCTTAATATTTTCTCTTTAGCAACATGAAAAAAGATATGAAAATATATCTCTTTTTTGTGACTATGTGAGGACCTATCCTGTGTGAAAATTTGTAGGATGTTAGACAGAGTTGATGTATTAATTGTTTTACTTAAATGTTTTTTATTGCTTTCATCTTCCTTTTCAATATCTATTATAAGGATCAAAGGAACGTAGTGTAGCATAGTAACTAGAGGACCAAGTCCCAGAGTTGGAAATATCTGGAATCAAGTCTCACTTTTCACATATTAACTATGTAATCCTTGGCAAGCCCCTTCACTTCTTGGAGCTCTAAGAGGTGACAAACATACAACCTACAGAAAACACTCCAGAGTTTCAGTGGAAATCAGATTAAAATATAAATTGGGAAATATTTAAAAATAAATAATTAAAAATATAAAAGAACATAGATAATGTAAATAGGTGGTTTTTAAGTCAATATTTAACCCCTAGGGGTACCTTGCATAAGGTTTATGTTTTTGCAAAGAAATGAGATTAAAGTGCCTTACCCAAGGCCACACAGCTAGGTAATTATTAAGTGTCTGAGGTCTCATTTGAACTCAGGTCTGTCTGACTCCAGGGCCAGTGCTCTATCCACTGTACCACCTAGCTGCTCCTTATGTAAGGTTTTTATGTCAGATTAGTAGCAGTTATTTTCTGGAGACCAAATCTACCAATTTTGAACAGAAATTAGAGGATGCTGCTATTCTCTTCTTCTTGTCCTCATTCTCGCTCTTGTTATTATTCTTGTTATTGTTGATACTCTTGTTATACTTTTTCTGTAAGATATTTGGGGTATTGAGGTCTAGGTTTTTCTTAAATTATTTGTTTAGTATTTTCTAATAAAGCTGGGGCAATTTACCTTTGTTCTGTGAAGTTTCCATTTATAATTTCTTAAAGTACTACCTTGACAAAAATAGACTTAAAAAAAAGCCCATTATGTTTCAAATGGAACTACTTGACTATTAATATTTATACTCAAATCACTGTCTTTCATCTCACGCCCAATAATAAGTAGCCTGTAGCCTAAACCTCTGTTACTCATTGTTAAGTTTTTGGTACTTTAGAATGAGTGTATATAGCAATTCTTTTCTGTTTTGGCCAGAAACTCTGAGAGTCTTACCCTATTGGACTAATTTTTTCTGATGGTAAATTAGACCATCTTTTGTCTCATTTCTTATTTAGCTTTTAGTCCTTTAATGGGCATTGCCTCAGACAAACTGAGACCAAAGAAAGACCTTAATTTAGAAAAAACTAAGGTCACCCACTGAATTCCAGTAGTTTTGATTTTTGTCTTGCCACTGAACTTCAATGACTCTGGAAGAGAGAGTGAGGTTGAAAAGTCTGTGCAGCTCTTCCTCACTGAAATCCAATTTATGCAGAAGAGAGGATATTAATCTTATGATGCCATAAATCCTCTACAAAAATAAAGAATGAGGGGTGACTAGGTGGCGCAGTGGATAGAATCTATGCCCCTCTCTCCACTCTCACCATCCTCCTAGTTCAGGCTCTAGATGCCTTTTGCCTTGACTACTATAATGAATTCATAAGTCTCTCTGCCTTTAGTCTCTCCCCTGCCCAATCTGGCCTTCCCACAGTTGCCACCACCATTTTCATAAGATACTTGACTGTCACCCTTGATGAGTTTCCTCTCCTTCTGCCCCTAATGGTGGACACCATGAACTTAGCACATTCTGTAAGTCTGATCCTACACCAAGATCTAGAGACCTCTGGGAGCAAAGAGCACTACCATGATGTCAGGAGTACCTGAGTTCAAATACAGACTCAAACACTAATAATTACCTAGGTGTGTGGCCTTGGGCAAGTCACTTAACCCCATTTGCCTTGCAAAAAAAGATGAAGGATGAACAATAGCAATAACAATAGTGGCTCCATTGCTATTTGAGTTTGAGACCCCAGCTTTAAAGAAACTTTCTAACACTAAGCCCCTAAGTTGCAGAGACAATGTTGTCTCTATCTATAGATTTATAGCATAGCCAGGAAATCCACTGGATAAAAAGCCAGATCTGAAGTAGAAAGACTCATATTCCTGAGTTCAAATCGAGCCTCAAACATTTACTAGATGTCTGACCCTGAGCAAGACATTTAACTGTTTGTCTCAGTTTCCTCATATATAAAATGAATTGGTCTTTGCCAAGAAAACCCCAAATGTTGCCAAAAGGAGCTGTATACAAATGAAATGAATGAATAACAAATTCCTCATCTGGAAATTCCTTCTGCTAATGAAACCATAGGATCAGTTTCTCTCCTTATATAAGATGGACTTCTGGTTTAAAAGAAGGGAAATATTTATTAAAGATAAAGATGTACAAAATTATTAAATTAGACAATTAAATAATTGAAATGATGAAACACCAGCAACAGCTTCAGAAACTCTCAAGCCAAAGACAGTAAAGGCACCTGGCAAATGATCAGAAAGAGATTACTATATGTTAGCACTAGACATAAAAACAGACTATTTAGCATTCACAAAGGTTACCTAGAGTTTGGCTTTAACAAAAGAAAAAGTAATATTCGTATGTTTGTTGTCCACTAAGCCTGCAATCCAACATGTATGAAAAGGAGCTCAGAAAACTGAGTTCAAAGAGTTTTTTTGATTGGGAGCATATTTTATGCATTGGCACAGTCAGAAAATGGGATCTTCAGTAGGTAGGATTTAGGTATTTGTCCATCAACGGAAGTCCTTGATGTTTCCAGTTAGCATCCAGTAAGGGCAGAAAGATTGTTACCAATAATTTCATGAAGTTCAAAAAAGACTTCTCCTTCCTTCTGACCTTGAGGTTCATCAATTATGCTAAAAGATCTTCAGGAAGCAAGCAATGGAGGTAGATGTTATCTTGATAAGCTTTAGGGAGACAGGCAGGTAAATTTTCTTTTTTTAATTAAAAATTTTATTTATTTTGAGTTTTACAATTTTTCCACTAATCTTACTCCCCCCCCCACAGAAGGCAATTTGTCAGTCTTTGCATTGTTTCCATGGTATACACTGATCCAAATTGAGTGTGATGAAAGAGAAATCATATACTTAAGAAGGAAACATAAAGTATAAGAGATAGAAAGATCAGACAATAAGATATCAGGTTTTTTTTCCTAAATTTAAGGTAATAGTCCTTTGTCTTTATTCAAACTCTACAGTTGTTTCTGGATACAGATGGTATTCTCCATTGCAGAGAGCCCCAAATTGTCCCTGATTGTTGCACTGAGCCCCAAATTGTCCCTGATTGTTGCACTGATTGGAATGAGCGAGTCCATCAAGGTTGATCATTGCCCCCCATGTTGCTGTTAGTGTGTACAGTGTTTTTCTGGTTCTGCTCATCTCACTCAGCATCAGTTCATTCAATTCCCTCCAGGCTTCCCTGAATTCCCATCCCTCCTGGTTTCTAATAGAACAATGGTATTCCATGACATACATATACCACAGTTTGCTAAGCCGTTCCCCAATTGAAGGACATTTAGTTAAATTCCAATTCTTTGCCACCACAAACAGGGCTGCTATGAATATTTTTGTACAAGTGATGTTTTTATCCTTTTTCATCATTTCTTCAGGGTATAGACCCAGTAGTGGTATTGCTGGATCAAAGAATATGCATATTTTTCTTGCCCTTTGGGCATGGTTCCAAATTTCTCTCCAGAAATGTTGGATGAGTTCACAGCTCCACTAACAATGTAATAATGTCCAGGATCTCCCACAACCTCTCCAACAATGATCATTATCCTTTCTGATCATATTGGCCAGTCTGAGAGGTGTGAGGTGGTACCTCAGAAAAGATTTAACTTGCATTTCTCTAATAAGTAATGATTTAGAGCAACTTTTCATATGACTATGGATTGCTTTGATCTCCTCATCTGTAAATGCAGGCAAATTTTATTAAAGATAAGGCTCCCCTTTTCAATTGCTAAAAAATGATCTGATTACCAAGAGGTCTTCTTTATGTGAAAAATGATTTCCCAATCACTCTATTATAGAAAGATGACTCCATCTCCACTGTCTATATCCACCTCTGAGTCATGGTTAAAAAGATAAAGAGAAACACTTTCATTTGAGAACCACTCTTTAGTTGATAAATGATCAAAGGATACGATCAGGCAACTGTAAGAAAAAGAAATCAAAGCAATCAGTAGTCATATAATAATGCTTTAAATCAATTAGAGAAATACAAATTAAAACAACTCTAAGGTACCACCTCACACAAACCCTGTTAGTTTAAATAACAAAAAAAGGAAAATGACAAATCCGGGAGGTGATACAAACAAAAATGGAACTCTGGTTTACTGTTAGTGAAGTTGTGAACTAGTCCAACCATTCAGAAACAATATGGAATCCTGCCTAAAATGCTAACAAATTGTGTATACCCTTTGACCCAGTAATACTTCTTCTACATCTGTACTCCAAAGAGATTTTAAAAAATGGGGAGAGAAGGGATATAAATGACTTATTTTTTTAAAAGTATTTACAGCTACTCTTTGTGATTGAAAATAACTAGAAATCAAAGGGATGATTATCAAAGGAGGAATGATTGAATAAATCATGATATACAATTGTGGTGGAATACTGTAGTGTGCATAAGAAATAAGAAAAAGGATATTTTCAGAAGGAAGACTTCTAGAAGCTAACACATTGTAAAGTGAGAACTAGAAGCATAAGTATTGTAATGATGACCAACTGAAAGTTAGCTACTCTGATCAAGACAATGATCCAAGTCAATTTCAATGAACTCAGGATGAAAAATGTGAACAACTTACATATAGAAAATTGATGAACTCTGAATGCAAATAGAAACATACTTTTTTGAACTTTATTTGGAGAAGATGGGGTTTTCTGTTTTCTTTTGCAACATGACTAATATTTCACATTTAAATTGATATTAAATTATGTGGCAGGAGAAAGGGTGTGGCAGGAGAAAGACAAAGAATTTGAGAAATGTTTTTAAATGACAAAAAATTTTACCTGTAATTAGGAAATATTAAATGAAATTAATGAAAATAGATAAAATGAAAAATAAATATAATTGCAAATACTCTTCAAAGAAATAAAGACAAAAATTGCCCAGGTTTTTAACATGGTTATAAACAAGAAACAAAATTATATATATGGGCAACTTTTTGATGTTAACATTGAATACTAACCATGTTCACATCTTCTGAAAAAAAGGAATCATTATAAATATTGTATTATACTCCTATAGAATCCACAATCCATTGAATTCTCTTTTTTTTCTTTTTCATTAAACATTTTCCAGAAAATGTCATTGCTGATACAGTTCATTTGTTTTCAAAACTATGTACTCCTTTTTCTGATATTTACAATTTTACTGCCTAAATCATCTGTGCAGAAGTGAGAGGAATGCTAGGTGAGGGGCAGGGGAGGAACATTTCTTTTCTTTACATTATAGGTTTTCATGTCCAAAGTATTGATCGTTTATTGCCTCACCTAATTATAATAAACCTCTCTAGACAGGAGATACACTCTATCTACAGGATGATGCTCAGTACTTTGCCAGTCTAGCACTCCACTAGTATAATTTTCAGAAATCAAGGATCACATCATCATCATCATCATCATCATGAGGCTTTAGAATAATAGTTTTGTAGAGGATGGACTTCCAAAATGAATAAAACCCCTATCTTCTACCATTGTAGTAGGTTATTAACTATGTATAGTTATCTCCAGATAGAAGATAGAATATTAACACCTTGAGGGCAGAGATTCCTTCACTTCTAGCCTTGAGCAAAGTGTCCAGAATATTAAGTACTTAATTAATATTTATTAAGTAATTTGGCTGATTGATTCCAGCTGTGATCTTGGGTCTCTCTAAATGTCAATGGTTTGAAGTTTGCAAACTGACATGAGGCAGATTTAGAGCACTGATATCCTGGGGTTTATCAGCCAAACATAGGACAATGTGCTCTCCTAGAACTCTTCTAGTCTCCTACAGTAATAATAACCCTAGCTGACATAACAAAACTGTCTAAGAAAGCAAGTGCAACCTGGAAACAGCTTCTAGCCTGGTACAGCTAGACCCTTACTGTCCATCACCTATGATCTTCACACTCAAAGTTAGATTTGGAACTTTGAAAACAGAAATAGCCCACCCAAGACTGATAATTTGTTGCTACTACCATAATTCCTACTTTATGGATAAAGATTATTTCTCATCTCATACTCATACAGGACTTCATACTTAAGGAACACTGGGATTGTTTCCTTAACTGAGATTTGATGTGCATTTCTGTACCTTGCTCTGTGTCAAAGCAAAAAGGCAATATCTCATCTCAGTGTTACTGCTAAGCAAACCCCAAGATACTAGGTGGGTCTAACCAAAAATAGCAAAAAATAATAGCAAAAAAAACCCCTCTAAAAACACAAAAACCATGGGCTGGTCAGTTTACCAGAGATTAAAGTCACTGATAAGATGACCTCAAAATGAGAAGTTCATGACTGCATGACAGAATACTGATCTAAAAAAATTTCAATACACTAGAATAGTGATCTTCAATTTAGGGTTGGGTCCTTCTGGAGAAGAGGGTGTCAATTTATGAGGAGCTACTGCCTAAATCTAAGACACATGTGATCAACCAGTTGGAAATATGGGAAGACAAGCCGTATTCTACTTTATGCTAGCCAATCCTGAGGATTTTCCTACTAACATTTATTTATTTGTTTGTTTGTTTGTTTGTTCATTTATTTATTTATTTATTCATTCGTTCATTGATTTATTTATTTATTAGCCTTATTTCCCATATTTGCCCATTCTGCATTCTTTCTCTCCCATTCAAACTATCTACCTTTCTCTTCTGATCCAGATATTAATCTCTCAGAGTAATTATAACCTAAATTGACTGCCACCCACAATTGAAGCATATACACCATTGGGATAATTCATTAATCTATCACCCAGATTCTGTTTCAGGTGCTTCCCTGAGGTCAGTGACTAATGAACTTAAGTACCATCTCTATTTTCAGTTTGGGAATGTCATATAGAATGAACAGGCATGGATGGGCTGCAATCAAGGTCACAAATATCATTAGAAATCCTTCTATGTCACCCAGATGTTCACAAACTTGATGCCATTGCTGACTCTTTGCTTTCACCCTACATATCCAATCAATTATCAGTTTTGTCACCACACCTCTCACTTATGACCCCTTCTTTCCATTTACACAGCCACCCTGGTGAAGACCCTCATAATTTCTCACCTGGATAATTGCAATACCCTTCTCATTGAGCTCCCTGTCTCAAGTCTCTTCCCAATCCATTCTATCCAAATGCTAAAGAATTTTCTTAAAGTACAGTTCTGACCATGTCATTCCCTTACTCAATAAACTCCATCAATTCCTTAATGACTTTAGGACCAAATATTATCTTTTCTTTATATCATTCTTTATACTTACATTTAGCATTTAAAGAAAGTAGAATAAGATACATACAAATGCAAATTTGCATCAATGAAAACTTTATGGTGTCAAAATATTTTGGTGATACTCTATTTCATAGAGCTAAGGCCCAGCAAGCTGACTGTGTCTTGCATTTAGCATAACAATAATCCTTTGCAGATTCTGTTAAAAGTTTCACTGAGGTATTCCCCACTTATCTCCCAGAGCCATCTATCACGTTTACAATTCCTATTCCTTATAACTGCCAGGTACTATACTCCTATTTCCATCACAGAATTCTGTGATGGAATCCACAGAGTAATCAAAACTCTCAAGACTTGAGGCAATGACTATTCTCATGGGACCCAAGAATGCCTGCATGGTCCCAAGAAATCCCAAACATGTAACTGTCTCAAGACCTGAGAATGATTGTTTTGTGGTCAGTCCTTTCCAGGTATATATGTGGCCCCAGCCTCAGTAGGATAGGTTCTTCTTAGGAGGGGTGCTTCCAACTACAGGCATTGTTTTCCTTATTCTGTAATTAAACTTTTGGGTCCTGAGTCTCCTACTCTGACCTGCTCTGAGGTTATAAGCCAGTTCAAGTACTGATTTATAATAGAAACATTTTACAATGTACATGGTCATTGGTTTGTCCATCATGGAAGGGATTTCCTCAATCTAAGATAGAACTGGAGAGCATACACACCTCCTAGGAGGTATGTCCAGGAAGCCATTCCAAGAAGGGATGGTTCCTCCCAAATTCTGGATCTTTTTGCCTTATCAGTTATACGAAGACCTCCATAAACATGAATCTTCCTCCTCCAGAATGTCTGCAGTGACCCTTGATACAATGGGATTTGTCACTGGGAGGTCAAATATGTGTGTATGTATATATATATATATATATATATATATATATATATATATATATATATATATATATATATATATATATATGCATATATAAATTATAAATAAATAAGTATTCCTATATTAGAGAATTTTATTCATTTTTTTCTGATGGGATACTTATTCAAAGAAATTTGGAAAACATTGGGTTATAATATTGAACAATGAACATGTAATATGGTTGACAAAAAATGTAATATGACTAAAAATGAAACCCCATATTTTGTTTAAAAGAAAGAATAGGAAGAAGATCTGGGAATTCTAGTACACTGCAATGCAAAAATGAATAAACTATAATAAATTGTTCACAAATATAAATTTAGGTTGCATTAATAATGAGATAATGACCGGGGTGAGGAAGGTTATATACTTTCTTTGCTCTCCATCCTCCCTGCCACCCTTACCCTCTTCTAACTTTATCTGAAGACTTGTGCTCATTCTGTCCTGGGTATTATCCCTTAGAGAATGCAATAACAAGTTGGAGTTAATTCAAAGAAGGATAGTAAACTGATGATACAGAACATAGATTGTATATTACGAGGATTGGAGAGGGAACTGGAGATATTTCAACTAGAGAAAATGTATTTTCTTTTGTCCTTTTTTGTTGCCTGGGATGGTGGCCACCGATAACTGTCTTTAAGCATTTGGAGGTCTCTCTGCCCATCTCCAGAAGGTAAAATTTGATGTGCAAGGTAGAAACTGCAGATTTGGAGGTATGATTTTTTAAAATTATTAGTACATTATCTTATAAATAGTGATTTCCTTCAAAAAGGGAGTCTGGAAAGTCACTTGCTAGGAATGTTTTAGAGGGTATCCCTGTATATATACAGAATGAACTAAATGAGCTCTATGTCCTTTGTCCAAACCTGAGATGTTATGATTCTCTAATTAATCTCTTGGGTAGGAATGAAATGCTCAGGCTCCCTCTCTCTAAAACCAAGGTCAAAAATACAGAGAAGTATCATAGAACATTCTGAGTGCATGATGTAAACCATTCTTTGGGATCAATACACCAAAATATTCATAAGGAATCTTTACCCACTGCTAATCCTGAACCTTTTTTATGAGATGATGAGAAAAGGAAGAAATTCTTGATGGGCAAGTCTCTAAGAGACTTACATTGAATATTATGTTTCTAAATAACAAACACTTTGCAAATCTTATTTTGAAAGATCCCTAAAAGTTATCCTTTATAGAAGAACCCACAACTAAGAATAAGAATTCTATATAGATTATGGCTTCACAAGAGAAAATCATTCATGGTCAATGACTCTAGACAAGCAGGATCATTTTGATTACATTTCTGGTAGAGAAACAATTTAAAACTAAAAGTAAATAAAATGGCCTCCTAATCTGAAAGCTTTTCAGTGCCTTGGATGCTGCTAATTAAATGGTTGTACCTGAAACCATTATTTCTCAAGCCTAACCATTTAGTTTTTACAAAATTCTCTTCAGAAGCAAATCACTTGGACAGAAAATCTTTCTGTGTGGCAATGATGTGAATGAAATGGAGTGCAATAGGGATGGCTTTCCGCCCATTCCCAAATGAATTCTGCCAAGCATGGAATTTCACCACTCAGTTTAGAAGGTAGAAACTATAATGCACTCAGCAAAAGAAGATAACTAATTGCTAGCATAGTCATCAGGCTAAGATTTTAATGATATCTGAAGTCAGGACCTTCCAACTTGAAGTTTTGATGTGCATTTCCCACAGAAAACTGTTTCTGTGTAAGTGTTAAGTAATTGTTTAAGAAGTCTTTTGTATTTCCTTTTTTCCTTTGAAAAGAATTGTAATTGAAAATTAAGTGTGCCCCAAGGAAGTTCTGAATCAACCTTCACTGTAAACACTCATATACTAGTATCATAATTCTCTTTTCTTAGATTTCATGTTCCCAAGAAATAATTCTATCCTTCAAATAATCCCCTCTCATAAATCATAACAAATGATAGCCTGAAGGCAGACAATCTGGGAAGGGTGGTAAAAATGAACATTTCTAATTTCTAACCACTTCAGTGCAGAAAAAAATCCTATTGTACCACTTGAGTATTTTATCTTTATTTCTCAAGATAAGATGAATCCAGCAAATGGGTATAGTGAAAATAACTAAGAATAGATATCTAAAAGAAAATTTCTTAAAAAAATCCCCAAAACATAGAGGTTACTAGTTTGTTTTTGTTTTACTTATGCCTCTCCTATGCACTTCATTGGATTCTAATTTATATTACCTTTTTTGGTGGGCACAGATATTATCTGGGTAGAGGTATTTGTGTGATAGGTGCAATGCATAGAAAACTAGGACTAGCATCAATAAGACCTGAATTCTCTGGTTACTAACTAACTGTATGACCCTAATAAGATTCAATCTCAGTTTACTCACTGTAAAATGGGGATAATAATAATAATAGCAAGATTGCTGAGAAAGTTAAATGAGGTAATGTTTATAAAAAGTGCTTAGCATAGTTTCTGACACATAAGCACTAAATACATGCTAATTCTGTTTGCTTATACAGGATTTGTCTTCTCTAATTTTTGGAGAAGAGATTTTGTTGCTATCACCCACATCTATCAAATGACTACAAATAGTAGGCACATGTTAAATGTCAGTTGAATTCAATTGCATGTGTTCTCTTAAGATTCTAAGACTCTACCTTATAGATCTTAGAAAATTTATCTGTTGATAAATTCAATTCTATGAGATGTTAAAATACTTAAAAAGAAGAGAGAATTTCCAACTCTCTGGCCCTATATAAATAGGAATTCTTATTAGCTAGTAAAGTATTTTCATTGTTGCCATACTTCACTGATTAGAACTCAGCTTAACTTTAGAGAGGGGAGGTTCAAATGTTTTAATGGAAATTTTCCCCAACCATTAGTAGCTGAATATTGGAGACTTTCTTAACTTCTTACACACGCATTGTCTCAATACCAAATCATTCCAAACTAATTTGAAAAGTGTCAGATGAAAAATATGAATTATTTGTTCAAGAAAAATAACTTGAATCTATTTCTGCTTTCTTCCTAAGGAGAAAAGCATTCATTAATCATAGGTTAGGCATTTGGAAAAATTCTTGGAATGTAGCTGCATTTCCAGAATAACATATTGGAGCTCATTTTAACCTTTATTACCCTGGGAAAATGGTGTTCTAGTTAAGAGAAGTAAAAATAATCTTTTTTTTTCACAAGGAATTTGAAACAAGAACTTCAACTATGAATAGACTAACCTTCAATTGCCTGAGGTAGCCTACTCTGCTCCCACTCATTATGATCTTTCTTTTCTGCAATCCATGACCTATAGTGACTACAACACAATGAATGTAGCAGGAAATTTTAAAAATCATATATCAGAAAAGGAAGAGGTTTATATGCTTCTCCCCAAAATCATTCATTTTGGCATTTGCAATGTTTTTGTCTCTCAAATCTAGCCTAGTAAGGCCTTTCTAAAAAAGGAAGGTAGTATGACACACACATACACACACACACACACACACACACACACACACACACGTTCTTTGAATGAAAATTAATATTACGTAAATGACTGACAAAAACACTTTTTCCTGAATAAAAGCAACACTTTGATATTACTATGAAAGTAAACCTCATAGATTTTAATGCAACAGCAGCTGCTTAAGAGAAGATATTCTCCCTCCTAATATAGATTGCAAATCTCCTATAGTTTGGTTCAAGAGTTCTTACCCATGCTTACATCATGGTTCCTTAGGTAGTCTGGTGAAGTTAATGTAACTTTTCTCAGAAATCTTTTTAGTTGCATAAAATAAAATTAATTAGATCACAAAGGAACCAAGGTTAGTGAAACTAGAGATATATCATTATTTCCCCCACATCCAAGTTCACAGTCCCTCTGAAATCTTTTCATGGATTTCTTGATGCCCCATGGATCCCAGATTAAGAAAATTTGGTTAGTAGGCTGTTTTCAAGAATTGTTACAGACAAAAACCAATCCATCACCCTGTGGCAAACCTAATAAAGACTCTCTTCTTAGTAAAGCTAGTACTAGGATAGTAAGTATATGTAGTGTTGGAAATATACCCGAAGTCTTTCCAGATTAGTAGACTCTTCAATAACTCGTTGCCTGTTGACACAGTTTCCAAGATCCCAGATTCACCTCCACACTATGATGAGGCTTTGCATAAGGTCAGTCATATTACATGAAACATAATACTATGTATGCATGTGTCCTATAATGCTAAACTCAATGAAGGCTTGAACTGTATCTTACCTTTTTTCTATATATACCATAGAACTTAGCACACTATCTATTTAACTTCATCATCCTGAACCAAAGACTAAACTGAACTCTGTCCATGATTATATAAAATGAGCTTTCCAACACAAAATTTTAAAGATAAAGATGAAAAACACTTAAAAGAAAATGTTCAGTTCATTAAACCATGACTACTATGCATGGCAGTTTCATACTTTCTATCTCAGCAAACATTTCACCTGCACAAAACATCATTCTATTCTGTTTTAAAGTCCCTTATGTATTTTTGTGATTTTTCCCAGAAATATTTGACTAACATAAGGAATACTTTCACATCAACCCACAATATTATAGGGATTAAGATATTCTGAATATGCTGCAGTCAGCTGACTATTGATTATCATTTGGCCTGTAACGCTTCTTGATTTAGGCATCTCCATCAAAGATTACATCCTTCTTCATATTTCATTCATTTATTTTACCAGGAAATCAGAGAGTACTCAAGTATGTTGCCATTGAACTCATTACTCTTACTCTTCTTCCCACATGGAAGAACAATCCTCCAGACAGGACTGCCAAAGGAAAAATAATCTACTCAGCTTTGGAACTCTATCCTGAGACTGAGTTGTTCCAATTAGGTTAGGGAAAATCTGCCAAATCCTTCAGCAAACTTCAGAGCATATTTCTCATTTCATTCAGCCATCTTCTATGAAATCATGGTCTTCCTCAGTATCTTGCCCTATGCCCAACTCTTCCCTTTTTCTGCCTCTTACACTTATTCAGTGAATAGCAAAAAAAAAACAGTACTAACATTGCCACTAGAAAGATTATAAAAGTTGATTGACCTGTGTCTCCATCAACAATCTCAATGATTGATCACATCTATCTCTCTTGCATGACCACCGTTTTCCTATATGTAGTCTATCCTATAGTAAAATGTAAGTTCCTTGAGGGCAAAGATTATCTAACTTCTATATTGGTATCCTCAGATCCTAATATTAGCATATAATAAGCACTTAATGCATGCTTTGAAAATTATTTTTATTTTATCATTTACCTTATTTGTATTGTTTTATTTCTAAATTAGTTTATTCATTTTAAATACTCATTGTTTGTTGATATCCTGGGTGGGTACTCTCTTCTATTTGCCAAAACACCATTGTATGATGGAAAGAGGAGTGAATTTAGAACATGGTATGATGGAAAGAGGAGAGAATATTTCAGGTTCAATGACAATTCAGTGTATGACTTTGGAAAAGTTATTTTATCTAAATTTCTCACTCCATCTTAGAGTGAGAGATTTGGAATAAGGTGATTTGATACAGTGGAAAGGATTTGGGTTCTGGATCTAAATAATCTAGTACTGAATATTGTAACTATTTGTTGCCTATGTGACCTTGATCAATTCAACTGTTTTGAACCTCAGTTTCTTTATGTGAAAAATTTGAGGACAGACAAAATGACTTCTGAGGTTGAGTTCAGCTTTAAATCTGTGGTATTAGAAGATCTCCAGGGTTTTCCTTAAGTTCTGACACTATGATTTTAATTAAATGATTTTGGTTAGGTCAAGGAGAAAAGCAAAACTGACCTGGTTTAGTGTAACCAACTGTCCCCCTGTTCTTTTCAAAATATACCAGAGGCTCTTTCCCTTCCAAGGACAAATTATTTAGGCAAGGAGAACTCCATTCTCCTTTAGCTCATTGGAAGCACAAACACATAAACAAGTAAAACCCAATGGCTGAATACTGCAGTTGCACGGCCAGCAGGAGCCCAGGAGCACTTGTGACCCTTGAAAATTCTGCCCTATTGTTCTGAGGGGACAAGGGTTGCCAGGAGTTGAAAGATGCTGACATGAACTCATCTTAGCATTTGGTGCCACCTTTTACTGACATCAACTAGATCCTTTGGTGTCTGCTTGTAAAGGTATTCATTGAAAAGCTGGGGCTGCATTAGAGTGTTCCAATGCTTTTATTGTGAATAAAGTAGATGAACTAAATGGGAACAATTCATTTTCAAATGCCTTGGTCCCTGAGGAGATAGGCTGACTTCATAGGCTCAATCACAGGAGGGTAGCTGGCTCCAGCACAGCTTTTAATTTTATATTTGTCTTCCCCCATCCCCAAGCCCCCACCCCAGGAAGCTCTAGAAACTGCCCGTGATTTCCTGCCATCTCTTCCCCAGGACTCCTTCCCCAGGGAGCCCACAGATATTGGGGGCAGGGTGACAGGGAAGAAACATATTGCTGAACTAGCTCATTCCACAGCTGTCCTAGTTTTTTTTTTTTTTTCCACAGAACCAACAAGGGAAAAAGAAGTCAGCTACAAACCAAACCGCAGCACACACATCTTTTTACGGTTCTGTCAGGCATGCTATAAAGGCTAGCAAGAAATAGGGTCACTGTGATTTAGGTTGACACCCAAGTCACAGAGGCAAATGTAGCCTGATCAATGCTGCTGGTATTGTTTTATGTTTGATTTGAGGGTCAAGGGGCCTAAAAAATAATTCTTCTGTATTTCAATGTCTTTCTCCCAAGAAATTCCAATCATTTATGTCAAAGCAGAGTATTTAATGGAAAGTGGGGGGGAGCTTTGGACTTGGATTCAATGTCCTTGAATTGTACGATGAATTTTGAGTCCTGATACTGCCATTTATTAACTAGGTGACCTCCAGCAAGCCTCTAGAGCTTCCGGGTTGGTAAAATGAGGATAACAATAACATTTCTTCTCTCATTCATTTGTGTTGAAGATAAAATATGAATTCCTTCAAAGACTTTTGGGTATAAGGTACTCTCTCTCTCTCTCTCTCTCTCTCTCTCTCTCTGTATATATATATATATATATATATATATATATATATATATGTATGTATGTATATATTTGAATTGCTATTGTCTTCACAAGTATTAAAATTTTAGTAATATGTTCCATTGGTCCTGCTGTATTACTTGACATTAAAGCAATTCTTGTATGTGAAAGGGAAAAATTATTTTGATCTTTTACAAATTAGAAAATAGAGACCCAGAAAGATAGAACAAGAAAGTGGTAGAGCTCCGACTTGGAACCTGAGATTCCTAGATTTCCAACTCTTTGATCTAATATTCTAAGCTATGTGGAACTGAGTAAATAAGGAAGTAACTATGATAAAAACGCAAATTCTTCAAACACACAATCATTGAATATTTATTGGGTATTTATTGTTCGTTAGGCACTCTGGTAGATGGCTATGGAGAAGAAAAAATATAAGAAATGACTTTTCCCTTACAAATTTATAATTAATCAAAGAAAAGAGTCATAAGTGCATGAAAATAGAACTACTGAAATATGCAAAACAATAATATTAGATTTTCTAAAGAACTAACTTATTACAAATAAACAGGTTAGACAGACAAAGCAATTAAGTACAAACTAAATCTCATAAGAATAAGATTGAAAATATTGCAGCAAGAAATCATATTGACCTTTTTTGTAATGTTTGGGTCTATTGATGAGGAGACTAGTACTAAAGGCTTAAGTTAATAACATGAAGATTAACAACAGTAGCCATTATTGTCTCAATACTAATTATTAATATTTTTCTAATGTTTCTGCTTACTTCACCCTGCATTAAAACATACACATATTCTCATACTGCTCAACTAATTTTTCATGTCTTACAAAACAATATCACATTATGTTCGTATAAAACATTTTGTTAGGTCATTAAAAAATTAATATGTACACTCACTTTGTTTTCATTTTTAATAACTCAAAGGACATTGCTAAGAATGTTTTGGCATACTTGGGACTTCTCTATCTTTGGCTTCCTTGAGGTTTATGATCAGTATAAATATATATATATCACCTTGTAAAAAAATTGCTTCATTAAGAGTTTTGTTTATACATCATAGTCATTCAGAGATGAGGAGGGGAAAAGAGAACCCTTAAAACTTAAAACAAAGAAGTTATTTCCAGTGAGAAAATACACACAGACTCATACATGCACACACACACACACACACACACACACACACACAAACACAGACAACAATTGAATTTTTCCCTTTAAAAGAGATTTAAGAGGAAAAATCTGCTACATCAGATATCAAATTTTTAAGAGGAAATTAACAAATTCTAATAAATAAGAGGGAGGAAACCAGGATGACAAACAGTTTAGAACCTAGGTTATATTAAAAGTAGTTTAAAGAATTCTGGAATTTTATCTTTGGAAACAGGAAACTTGGATAAGAATAATTGGCTAAGTATTTGAGGGTATATAATATATTATATGATATATATCATATAATATATTATATGATATATATCATATAATATATTATATGATATATATCATATAATATAAATATTAGACTTGATTTATTTAATCCCAAAAGAAAGAATTAGTAGCAAGGGATGAGGCAGCATTATATAATGATACAAATACATGATTAAAAGCCAAAAAATTTGAATTTAAATATGCAGTCTGCCATTTTGTATCTATATGACCTTAGGTAACTTATATTACCTCTCTGAGTATCAATTTTCCAATCATAAAATACAGAGAAACTAGATGACCTCCAAGGTAGCATCTACCTCTAAGTCTTTAATCTTATGTGATATCAAAGTACAAGACTAGTCAAAAATGAGTGTAGCTGAGTCTTCAAGGAATAGCAGAAAAGCAGGAAGATAGGAGAGAGGAAGGGAGGAAAAGAAGAAAGGAATGAAGGAAGGAAGGAAGGAAGGAGAAGCAAGCAAGCAAGCAAACAAGCATTTATCATGTCTATTATATGCCAGGAATTTTTATAAATATTACCTTTAATCCTCACAACCACTTTGGAGGTAGGTACTATCATTATTCCACTTTTATAGTTAAAAATAACTGAGATGGATGTTAAGTGATTTGGTCAGGATTGCACAGTTTAGGTTCCTGAGATTGGATTTGTACTTAGATCTGCTGGATTCAAGACCTCAGATTTCTACCCACTGTACTTTCTCATGTTCAATCAAACAGTCAACTTGTCTATGAATTAGCAGAAGGAGTTTTCAGGGAATATCACAAAAATTTTAGAATGCTAAAATTACCCTACCAAGAAATAAGTAAGGCAAGGGAAATTTTCCTGGGACATATAGGATAAGGTAATATTTATTGACATTCATTAAGTGTATATAAAATTACAATATTATCACCATTTTAAAAAGAACATATTAAATAGGATCTATCTAAAAACCAAAAGGCAGCATTAGCTGTAGTTAAAAATATTAGAGGTCTTTCCTATAGGGTGAAAGATAAAACAAGTTTAGATAGATAGATAGATATAATGTGGGCTATAAAAATACAATAAGCAAATTATAGGGAAAACATAAGCAAAGAAAAAGTGAAATTAGCACTTTTTGCAGATGAGAACCCTGGAGATACAATGAAAAGTTAATTTTAAAAATAATTTCAACAAGGTTAGCAGGATGAATATGAAATCTAAAGAATTTAGTAGAATCTTTTTCATATTACTAACAAAACCTAGTAGGAAGAGATAGAGAAAATTTATTCAACAAAAATATAGGACATACAAAATATGTGGGAGTTTACCTACCAAGATCCAAGGAATTGCATGAATAAAATTATAAATAATTTTGTAGAAAGAGATCTAAATAATTAGAGATATGCTAATTGCTAGTGTTTGGGATGCTAAAATACAAAAATGGCAAATTTATCCTTATTTATTCATGCCTCATCAATCAAACTTAAAAAGGGTGATTTTATAGAACAATAACAAAATTTACCTGTAGGAGCAAAAAGTGAAAAAATCTCAAAGAAAACAATGGGGAAATGTAGACAATAAATAGTAGTACAAATGTCAAACTATATTATAATGTGCAAGGTTGCAAAAATCAAAATGAATTAGTATTGGGTTTTTTTTTAAATAGGGTAACAAAGTGTCTAGAATCAAATGATCATGGTAGCATAATATGCAAGACAGTCAAGCAATCCTTTATGGGGAAAGGACTTATTTTAAATAAAAATTGGAGAGCATAGGCTTGAAATAGATATATGATATAGCTATAAAATACAGCAATATAAATGCATATATATGCAAAGAAGAAAAGAGGAGATGAAACAGTTTTGATCACAAAAAATTGAAAACCTTTTGCACAAACAAAATCAATGTAGTTAAAATCAGAAGTAATTAACTAGGAAAAATATATCAATTTCCTCCAACAAAATTTGTATATCCAAAATTTATAGGAAACAGATACATCTAATGATGATGATGATGATAATAACGATGATAATGAAGAGGAGGATAATGTTAATGATAGTGATAGTGTATATAGTCCTTTAAGTTTTTATATAGTCCTTTAAACTTGGCAAGAGGTAGGGGCAGCTATTAACTTCGTTTTACGGAAGAGGAAATTGAAACTGAAAGAGATTAATTGATTTATCAAGGCTCACATAACCAGCAAATGTCTGAAATTGCCTTAGAGCTATTCTCCAAAAGAAAAATGTTCAAAAGATGTGAATAGACAATTCTCAAAGAAGAAAAGCAAATTTTCAAACATGATACTTTAAGACATTTAAAATCAGTAATAATAAAAAATTCAAATCAAAACAATTCTGATATTTCACCTAAGATCTATTATATTGGCAAAGATTTTTAAGAAGAAAAATTATAGATATTGAGTGAATGTAAGAAGATAGGAATACTTAAGCATTGTTGGTTGAATTATTAAGTAATCCTAATATTCTGGAAAGCAGTTTAGAACTCTATCCCAAAATTCACTAAACAATCCATATCACTTAATCACTAAAACCACTAGTAAGGTTATAATACCCTAGAGATAAAAAAAGAGGGAAATAATTCATTTGTTCAAAAAATATTCATAGAAATATGTTTTTTCATGGCAAAGAAACTAAAGCTCTCTATGATGACCAACAAATTATGATATGTGAATATAAAATAATATTAGTGTGCTATAAGAAATAATGAACAGAACAGATTCAGAGAAGCGTGGTAAGGCTCAAATAAATTTTTCAACATGTACATAGTGAACAGAGTAGAAACACTTAAACAATTTGTATAACTGTGATATAAAAATATAACTTCTCAGAGATTCTCTCATCAATGCAATGATCTAGTGTGACTTCCAAAGTAAAAGTGTTCTTTCCATCATTTGATAAATGAATCATGGACTATGGTTCAAAGACATACAGTAGCTATATGGGTTTGATAAATGTAATTCTCTATAATGTCATAGATACTTCCTCTTGGCAAATAACATTCTTTCTAAATGGTAATGTCAAATCAACACATAGTTACTTCTGTTTCTCACAGTAGGGAGTCATCAGTGAGAAAGACAAGCAGAAAAAGAACAACAAAAAGCATAAAAATGTGAAGGACATGACACTAAATAGACCATTAAGAGGATACATTTATAGTATGACATCTGAAATAAGAAGGCAGAAATCATCACTTTTGACTTCATCTGGGACTATAAGAGATGGAATACTCAATTTTTTTTTCAACTCTGCATTCCCACAAATGTCTGCAAAAGCACTGTGACTATTGATTTGGGGGTTACAAATAATCTTCAGTGACTTTAGTGACTAGATGATTCACAAATATAGTCTAAAAATGATGAGGGCTGACTATATATTCTTTTATTTTGTAATAACTGTCTGTTTTTTAAAATGCTAAAAGGCTGCTTTAGACACTTACTAATACATATGACACATAAATATGAACCTTGCCAAATCACTTGATCTCTTTCAGCCTCTATTTTCTCTTTTAGAAAATGGGGATAATTATTATCCCTATCAGATTTGTTGGCTCAAATGAGATAATGTGGGTAAAATACTTTGCCCAGTTTAAAAAACTTGACAAATGTTTTGTTGTTATGGTTAAATATTCGAATCAGCTCCCTTTAAATTATGCATATTGAAATTTTATTAGAGAAAATCAGTGCATTTCATGCAAAAGCTTTTTGATCTTATGTGATCAAACTGTTTATTTCCTTTTAGTCTTTCTAATCCCCTAAAAGTAGATGTGAAAGGTATTTCCTTCCTCCTTAAGTGGAAGAATGGAACAGGGAAGAAAATGAAATTCTGAACCATGAGTGAGCTATACTAGGCAAAAGTCTTTTCTTGAAAATATAAAGTAGAATTGGACCTTCTGATGTCATGTACTCTATGGAGTGTTAACAAGTGTCCAAAAAAACAAGCAGGTTTCAAAAAAACTGGTGGTTCCCTACTGAGGCATTTCCATTTAGGAATGTTGTCTGCAAGGTGAATGCTTATCAATGGGCTTATCAAACCCACTGACCTCTAGCTGCTTCATGAAATTCATGGGATGACAAATGATATTGCTAAAGAAAATGCAAGTCTGTGTAACCAGAGAACAATAGACAATTATATGATAAATTCAAATATATCCATATTTCTTCCTCTGATTTCATACACAGAATACCTATGACTTTGACTTGAAAGTTAAGATGCTAGAAGACAGAAGAATATGGCAATTGAAGAGCTGGAAATATAAGGGATGTTCAAAATAATAAGATTTTCTTTTTTTTTTTTTTTGGTTTTTGCAAGGCAATGAGGCTACATTGTCCAAGGTCACACAGCCAGGTGATTATTAAGTGTCTGAGGCTGGATTTGAACTCATGTCCTGCTCTATCCACTGTGCCACCTAGCTGTCCCAAGATTTTATTTTCTTGATCATCGCTTAAGATACTGGAATAACAGTTTTCTGGCTAGCTATGGAGTGCATTTCATGAGAACTGACAAGAATATTTATCTAGAAATTTGTTGATTTGATCAAAGGGGCTTTAAAATGAGACTAAAGATACGTGAGGTGAGAATAATTGGATAAAACTATAAATCTAATAATCATAGGGCATAAAATGTATGACACATAAAGAAAAGAAACAATAAAAGAAACACTCAGTGAAGCACAGAAAGAAAATAACAACCTTGGAGGACATCAATAAACAAGTTTTTAGCCTCACAGGTCTATAGAACAATATACATAGTACAGATAATAAAGTGAATTTGAGATTTGAGCACAAGGAGGTAACAGGAACACTCATAGGATTTAATTAATGACTAGGACATAGCAGCATTTTGTTCAAAAGAAATATATGATAAAAAGAGAGGCTACAAAGCAAGGAAGTTTAAGTAGATATGACTCCTAAATGGACATTTATAAACCTGAGAAAGCATGGATGGAGATAAAGGAGGAGGAAAAATAGAAATATTTGGGACAAATATATAGAAGGCCTAGTCACAAGGAGGAAATAGATGATGAGTTCCTGATAGCAACTTACCAAACTGGAACAGATAAAATGAGGACAGAGGTCATCTGCTAAATAAATCTTCACTCTGCTTCTTAACCCATGTAGTTGAAACCAATCAGATGTACAGATGTAAACTAAAAAGTTAGCAATGAATGGAATGCGGTGAAAACTAGAGGATGACCTGAAAGACCCTTATTAATAGTCTTAACAAGAGATTCATTTATGTTATAGGGAGAATTGGAATGGAAGCCAATGAACTTCAAGTCTCAAGGCTGATTTTGGAGAAAAAGGATGAAAGCAAACAGACCAGTAATGAGGAAGGAATTAGGGACTGAGTCCAGGTGTAGTTCTGGGAATAGACAGTGGACATATTCTATAAATTGCCTCATTTCTCCCTGGTTTATTGCTTTCACAGATAATTTTTTTTAATAAGGAAACAAAGAATGAAGAAACAGCAACTTGTACCAAGCTTTCAGGCTCAAATTCAGGTTTCTTCTCCCTCCTTTTGAATCAGACTAGGCTCACTCCTTAAATGCCTTTTTTTCCCACTAGGATTGCTTTCCCCCTTTGTTTCAGTGACCTCCAGAAATAGAATATGTCTAATTTTCTTGGGTACTGGGTCCCAAGTGATCCCAAATAAAGCGTTTGGAGATGGTTGCTTATCATAGATGGAAAGTCTTGCACACTGTCAGAAATAATAAAAGAAAAGAGGCAAAAGGCCCTAACTTTGTCCTTTCTCCCTGGAGTCTAACCTAATACTAATAAGGCTTTAGAGAGAGGGGGAAAAAAGTCTGCAGTTGTCTTGCCATGTACAATTAGTATTCCAGCCACACACTGTCCCATCAGGGGAAAATGCTTCCCTCACACACGTGTTCAGGATATCACTGTGATGGATCTGAGCTCGGGCCTCTCCAAACACAGTGACCATCTGCTAGGCAAAACATAGGGGTCTGACAAGCAGGAGCCATTCAGCCCTGTTGTTGGGCCACATTATTACATATTTGACAAGGGTAATGAGGGGCTGTCATTAACCTTACATGACAGTTGCTACAATGACACACTAAAGCAAGAACAAAGAGCAGAACTCAGTAAAAAGGCACCTACTTCTCATTTAACCCTGGAATTATGAGACACCATTATTCTTAACGGGGGCTGGCAGGCCTGGGGTTAATTTCCATTTCTGTGTCTGCTTGTTCTCTTTTTAAAATGTATCCCTCATATGGCTAAGGAAGCTGTTTTATCAAGGCTGTTGGGAAGGCAATGCATTATTTATCGTAACACACTGAGATGCAAGAACAGAAAGGGTCTCGTGGAGGAGGGAACAAACAGACAGATTTCATGAGCCCCTATGATGGCCTGAAATAACAGATCTGAACTCTGTCTGTGATATTTAAGGGAGTCATTACCCAAATATGGCAGTTCTATGCATTTCCTGGAAGATTGGACTCGAGCTTAACAGCAGAGGGCCCTTCAGCCAAGGGGAAAAGGTCCTTTTCTTCTTGAGTTTCTATACCCAAGACTACCTCATAGTCAGGTCAGAGATTTGATTAAAACTGGAAACACAGAAGTAGAAACATCAGTATGAAGTCCAGTTTCATGGATTCACATCTACCATTCTTCTAGTTTTCCAGATTCATAAACTTGTAATCATCTATTAATCTTCCCTCTCTGTGGTCCACCTACCCAATTAGTTGCAAATATTACCATTTTTATTTTCATAAAGTCAGTCACACCTAACCCTTTCTCCCTACTCACATATGGTTACCATCTTGACTTGGGCCTTTATCCTCTCACTATGTTTCAAAGACATCATAATAATTGTCCCTCTCTCAAGTCTCTCTGAACTTCAATTCAACCTATAAACAGCTGAGAAAGTGATTACCCTTAATGATTGAAATTACTATGTCTTCTCTCAACTCAAAAAAATCCAACAGTTCCCTATTGACTCTGGGTTAAAATAAGATTCCAGTATTTTCATTTTTTACTTCACCCCATCCCATCTTTCTGGCCTCATTTTAAATGACTTCCCTTCCTCCACTCCATGGTTAGTGCAAATTGGTCTCACTTTCCCTCATAGAATACCTTCCATCTTCCATTTCTTTGCCTTTTCATTGGTTTTCACCGAAAATCTGAAAGGTATTCCATTTTCACCTGAACCTCAAAAAATTCCTCACTTACTTAAAGACTTAACTCAAGTACCATGTTTCACATGAAAGCTTTCCAGAATTTCCCAACTGTTTATGTCCACTTATCTAACCATCTTGTCTTTATTCTGGAAATATTTATATTTGTGCATGTCATTTCCCCTAATAGAATGCAACTTCCTTCTGAGGATGTATTATTTCATTCTTTGTATTAAATTCTTAGTAGCTATCTCAGTAGCATACATATGATGGAACCTTAACAAATACTTACTTGCTGATTGGTTGATTTTTAGAACCTTCAGAAATTTCAAGAGATCTACTCACCTAGGTATCTGCCATTAGGCAACCAAGGTTATTGCATAATTTTTTAAATATGGAAAAAAACAGCAGACCTATAGAAGCTGCAAGGTTTATATTCATATATATGTATATATGTATATATAGATCCAGTAGGCAATCAAGGCCATTATGTAATTTTTTTAAATGAGAAAACAACAACAGACCCCATAGAAGCTGAAGGGCTTTGTATATATTGCAAGGTTCTATGCTATAAAGTGATAGAGAAGATAATAGTACTAATGTATTTTGACTATATTGCTGTGATTTCTCCATTTTACTGCTAAGCTGTGTCTTTGAATATTCTAATTTTAATTTTAAATGAAAACATTTCTATAGCACCTTCATTTATATAATAAACCTAAAGACTATTAGTCATGTATTTTATCGTTTTTCTTCAAATTTAATTTAAGGATTCTATTAAAGTCCTTTCCTCATGTCGAATCCTAGCATGGAGCTAATGAAGCTTAAGCTATCCAAGGCTATGCCAAAAATGTTCAAATTTTGATAAGTGCTATGAACTGAAGAAGGAAATGGCAAACCACTCCAGAATCTTTGCCAAAATAACAAAAATCTAAAAACTAAAAAATTTTTTAAAAAGCAAAAATGAGGTCACAGAGAATCAAACACTAACTAAAAAGAATGACTTAACAACAACAACAAGCTCTAAAGGATTAAAATATGAGCCCAATAATGGATCATAGTATCACAGATTTTGAGAAATTTTGAACCTTATAGATCATTTAGTCTAACACCCTCTTCTTATGAATGGGGAATACATGATTTCCATGCCTATGGTCTATGGGAACTTCCTTCCTCCAGGTGGATCCAAAGGGGTGAACTTCTTGTTAACTGAAGAGGGGTTGTAATTTTAAAATGTTCACTGGAAGAGGAAGGGACCATACTAATGGAAATTACAGATCCCTTGATGTATAAAAGAATAAACAACTTGCAATGTTAAAGCTACTTTTAGTTTATAATAATAGCATTTATAAAGTACTTTAAGGACATAAAAGTACCTTTCATATGCAATTTCACTTGACCATCAAAACTATATGAAATAGGCACTATTTATTTTCAGTTCCATTTTACAAATGAGGAACTCATGACTGGGAGAAGTTAAAAGATTTATCACAGGTCACGAGGTTAGTTAAGTGCGAAAGGCAGGATTTGAATTCAAGTCTTCTAAGTCCAGTACTTTATCTTCTTTACTGTCTGTGTGTACATCAAAATCTTGGAGGCTGAACCTAAATAGTAATAATAATAATAATAATAATAATAATAACATTTATATTGGATTTACCAAGTGCCAGCTCTGTTCTACATACTTTACAAATATTTTCACAATTCATCTCACTTGATCCTCACAAACAATTCTGTCTCAACAACTAGTCTCAGATCAGATTTGAGCTCAGATTTTCATTACTCTAGACTTAGTGCAACAGTCATTGTTCATCCTAGCTGCCTTTCTCTTCTATCCATGTTATCTACCATTGGCAGTGATAATATAGGTAGCTGTCATCAAAACACTAAGAAAATTTTTACCAAAAATCCTTGAGAGTAAGGATAAACTTTTGTTCTTTATTTAATATAGCTTTGGGGTATCTATTGACTAAATGCCTTTCCATCTCTAAGATTCTGCTTTATCATTATTGACAGATTAAGTGACCAGTGGTAGGGCACTGGACTTAAAATCAGGAAGCCTAAAGTTCAAACTCTGCCTCTGATACATCCTAGTTGTGAACTCAGGATAAGTCATTTTAACTTCTGTCTTCAGTTGTAAAATGGGAATAATAGCAGCTTGTGAGGATCCAATAAACCAATAAACGTAAGACATTTTACGACCCTTAAATGTGACATTTAAATGCTAGCTATTATGATTATTAGTTTTAGTTTTCAAGTTTTTTAGTTTTATTTTTAGTTTTCAATCAATGCCACAGGGCATTGATTCCTGTGAAGTAAAGAATATATCACATACATTTATTTCCAGTTCCAAAACTCTGAAGGAGACAACTCATATACAGAAAAGAATTTAGTTTGTTTCTATAAGAACAAAAGAAAATGAAAAGTAGGGAAATTAATTACTCCATGTCTCTCAGGGCTCTCTCCTGAGTCTCTGGACTTCTTTCTGTCATTGCCTATCAGGTTCTCTCCCCTACAAAGGAGCAAGGCGAAGAAAGAGGAACTTTCCCCGATTGGTCAGTTTCTCCTGGTACCTCTATTTTAAGACAGGTACTCAGTCCTGCCATCTTGCTCTCTGGGTTCTTTCCTGACTGTCTTTTGCACCATACCCCTTTCCCACCCATCTCCTGCTTCTTAGCTTCCTTTTATGTCTTGTCTGCCTTCTTTAAAATGTGAACTCTTTGAGATTAAGGACTGTCGTTCTCTTTGCTTATATTTGTACATTCAACATTTAATAGGGCACCTATGAGTTTAAAAATGCTTGTGATATGACTTAAAGATGCCTCTTCTGCTTCAAATCCATGCCCTTCAGGTGTGAGAGCATCACATGAGTATCAGAAAGTCGATTAAAAAAATAAATAGGACAAGACAATAATAAATGGACAGCTGTAATAGTCAGAATTAGTGGGATGGGAAGGATCTGCACCAGAGGGCTAATGTAGTATATCTTTCTCTTTGGAAGCTCTGATGATAAAAATGGATAAAAAAAAGATAAAAGCATTTTCCCCCTTAAATCTGGGCCATCAGTATAGCATGTCTTCCTCCAAAACTCTGGTTCTGAGTCAGAACCAGTTTCCTAGGATGATAGCTTTTAAAAAAAAAAAAAGATCCCAGGTTAAAGAAAGGATTCACCACAGGGCATTGATTCCTGTGAAGTAAAGAACATATCACAGGATGTATCATTCCAAAGTTAGACCTGAGGCGACCACATACCTTGACAATTTTCTGATACTTGAATATTCTTTTAAACCAGAATTGTAGAATTGTTATCTGCCCTGATAAGAGACTCTTGTAACAGTTAATCATAATAGTTGATGATTTACACTATTTTCTCCTTATGAGGGTTTGACTAAAAGCTCCAATGTAATTGCAACTTATAGCTCAGAAGCAAGACTTTGAAGAGCATGATGAATTTCACATCTAAGCAGTGATAAGTTCCAGTTGTAGCTAACAATGTGAGTTTATTCCACAAAGAAGTTTGATTTTTAAAATTCTGAGCAAACACTTTACAGAGTCATACCACTATTGTGACTGCCTTAGGACAGAACCATTTCAGAAAATTTGATAGGGGGGAAAAAATCAGCTAAGGTGAACTTTTTACCTCTGGTCAAATGAAGTTTCACAAAAATAAACTCAAGTTAATGTTTCTCTGCATTAAGTTTCTAGATCAAAATTCTGCCTGATAGACTATAAGGTATGACTGGAAAATTATCAATATATCATTTTAAATAATATTAGTTAAAAGTTCAGCTAACATGAATAATATTCATTATATAATATACATCTAGATTTTTCAACTGTTCTAATTATTTGTACAATACCTTCAGTAAATAAACACTTCACACATTAAAAAAAAAGTTTGACTCTAGCAGGCCTTTCACATCCCAGATGTGAAAGTAGAACAAATGCAATTTTCACACTTTGAGTGTGATCCTCATGTTTAACTAACAACAGCATCCATTATGAAAAGAGAGGTATCAAAGAATCCATTGCTATAATTGAAAAAATTTGAGATAAATGAGGAGGATTGATTTATATTTTTATTTTTGTGAAGTTCCCTGAATGGATGTATATATTAGGGAAGGGGAAATAATATAATTTGTCCAGATTGTCCATATAGATGGAAGACACTGTCATTGCTCAAACTATTTAGTTATATTCAACTTTACATTTTTTTTTCTTGTATAGACAAAACCAGAGTAAAATTAGCATTGTGTTTTGTTCTGATACATTCATAATTATCAATCATTCTGTCAATTCTAAGCAAAATTTTAAATTTTTGTATGTGCAGATTTTGAAGTTCAATTACATTTTCATCTAGGTTTCTATCCACAGATAAACAATGAACATTTTTTAAATGCATGGTCTCCTTAACATTTTCTTACCAGTAAAATGGAGGTGTTATATTCTACTCTGTCTACTTTGTAGGATTGGTATGAAGAAATCACTTTGTAAATGATCAAATCTTATTTAAGTATGAGCTACCATGGTTATTAAATCATAGATACTCATAGGCAGAATTAAGGAACTTAACAATTTTGGTTGTGAGTGAAAATAGGGCTAAGGTCACCAGCTCTACCTGGGTCTTTTCAATCTCCTTAATACAGTGATCTGCAGGTCAACTGGAACATGATGGGTAGAAGGTTGAGAAGAACGCCCTTTAGCCAGTTCTCTGAGCAATTTTTCTAAGTGGCTTCCACAACAATGATGCAAGGCATATCAAACTAGTAACCCAGGGAGAAGATAAGAGTTAAAAGGAGTCTTGGAACATAAATGAGTGTTTAAAAGAAAGACCTTGGCAGTAATAGAATTCAAAACATAAACATAAAAATACCTAAGGGCTTCTCAAGCTAGCAGTTTCTAAGTTGTTAGGTTGACATCACAAAAGAGCTAAACACCAGGTAATTGGCTCCTCCACTGAAGAAAAATATCCCATACTAACTAAAAAACAAACAAATGATACAGAAAACATCCTCAACAATAGGGGGGGGATGCACACAGCAAAAAGAAACTCAACAGTAAGAACAGAGTAGTAGAAAGCTCCAGCTGAACAGAAAAAGTGGTATATGTAATGATTTCTCACAAGAGCTCATTTGTGACTGCAATATCAGAGGTGTGAATCCCATCAAGAGTGTATATGTGCATTATCCATATATTTTGATACCTGTCACCATTCATATGTTATCTTGCCACATGTTTTTATGAAGACTTCATATAATGTTCTTTCATTGTATATGTTTTCCTTCATGTGCCAGTTTCCTCATTTTAATTACCTGAAAGATAGTATATTTCCAGGTATTTGGGGGATCCTCTTGTCATCCTTTCATGCTATGTAATTAAGAATCTTTAATTCTGTACTACTGTGTCCTCCAGTGGACTGACAAAATGAAATATCTGTGGGGGTTCATGAACTCTAGTCTTTACTGAAAGACACACACACCTACAATGTTTCTCACAGTAAGGTATTATGTAAGGTGACCCAAGAATGGAATTGAAATCTAGTAATTATATCTAGATTAAAAATTGAGGTACAGAGACACATCCTTTTTGGGTTATGTATATAATCATTCTTCAAATTTTCAAAAAGATTGTAGCTTCCAACGAATGTAACTGGCAACCTATTTATTTCTGAGAAAACATGTTTGAATTTTTGTAGACAAAACAATTTGCCAGTTGGTAGTCAACTACCCAGGGATGAGGAAGGAAGACTATCATTCTTAAATTATGGATATATAATTTATTGTCAGGCCTATACTGAACTGCCAAAATCTTGTTTTCCACTAGCATAATCATTGAAATATGGGATTATGTTCATACCAAGTATAACTTAATTATAAAACCCATTATCAGATCGCACAACCATTATTTTCCATTCATTATTATTTCATTTTAAACATAAAGAAAGGTTCTAATCTTTTAATCATGAGAAGCTACTCTGCATCAGTTAATTAATATTCATCCATTTAGTGGATAGGGCTGGTCCTGGAGTTCAAATCTAGCCTCAGATCCATACTAGCTTGTGACCCTTATCTATCTCATTTCTATAAAACAGGAATCTGGAAAATGGGAAAAATCTCACCAACCTGATTATGAAATTCAAATGAGATATTTATAAATTGATTAACACAATGACCAGCACATCTTACATGCTATATAAATACTAACTATAGTAATAATCAGTAATAGTTAATGATCAATGAATGAATGGCTACTTCTAGAACTGAAAAGCCCAAACTGAAATCTTATCATAGCTAAAAAGGTGAAGTTCCAAAGAGAAACTGCAAAACCAAGAATGAAAAGGAAAACATTTAAAGGAAAATATTCAGAAGACTAAGAAGGGTTAGGGACAGGTTTCAAGACTGTGGTGTTGTAGTGTTACTGAATTTATGATGTATGCTCATTGTCAGCTTGGGCCTGAATTCCAGGTTTGTTTGTTTATTTGCTTGTTTTTGGTTTGAATTTGGTGGCCTGACAAATAACCAAAGGGAGGTGCAAGCAGGTGATTATAGCTTTGGTTCAACATGATGATTTCTCCTCATTCTCCTTCAGTCACTGAAAATACCTAGGAATTGTAGGGAAGAGGATTTGACAAGCAAGTGAGCAGTGGGCAAGAGAAGTGTGAGAGGATCATGCATTCTGGGATTGACAACTGATTCTCTAAATATTGGTTGAATAATAAATATCTCAAGGGTTAAAATAATTTGATTTTTTTAATTTGAAAAATCTCATAGAACATTAAGATTTGTATACATATATCTGAATGTATGTATGCATACATGTATTTGCATATGTATATAGTAAATATATGTATATACATAAACACCATCAAAAAATTAATTAATCTAGTTCCATTTCAATCTATTTTGGAAATTCTATAACGATGCCTATTGATTTTTCAAACAGATGTTAAGGAAAACCTAACTGAGTCTGTCTAGAAATGATTAAAGTTTATAATGCTTCCTATATGTGGAATGGACACACCATATTTACCATATAAACCTGTCCTGTTATAGGAAACAATCCATCAAACCAAACAAAAATGTCAGCTATGCAATGATACTCTGAAAAAGAAATCTAAATTTCATACATCTTGATCAGAAGGACTGGCTTTGTTTAATATGTTTGGCACATTAGTGAGGTAAACATTAATATATAGACACAATAATATGTAAAAACATCTATCACTCCATTTTCAACTTAAATATTAAGCATGTATTTTCATAGTCAGGAATGAATGCAGGTACAGAACAGGTACTAACTGAAGTTTGATGCATTCCTAATTCACCTCTAATGTTTACTACCTGTGTGACCTTGTACAAGGAATTAACTTCCTTGGACCTCAATGTCCTTATCATAAAATGAAGGGATCAGATAAAAAATCTTTGAGTTTCCTTCCAAGTCTTGTTCTATGATCCTATAAAATTAATGTTGTTTCAAGCAGCTATATTTATTCTTTTTCTTTTGATTTAAAAAAGATAAGTGATTCCAACATGTTGAGGGAACTCAGTAAACAGCACTTCTTTTCATCTTAGATTCATTGATTCAGTTGGTATTTCTCTTCCCTCACTTGGCTCCTGTCTATGTAGGACACACCCTTAGGGAAGACTGAGAGGGAATATAATCCAAACCAGAGTCTGTCTCTGCTGATAAATCACAGAAGCATCACAAAATTTTCTGACATTGGGTTGTGGCCCAACTCCAGTGGCATGGTTGAAAGATGGTCACCTAAGACAGGATATAGCAGGGTCTTATGGCTCCTTAAAACCCCTTGCAAACCTCCAGTTACCATATGCATTCTCTCTGAACACACAGATGCACCCATACACATATTACCCACATATACACAAACACAAACACACATGCAAGCATGGAGTGAATAGATGCTCTCTGGCAACCTTCCAGAGGATGCACAAAGCAAAAATGAAATAGGAGAAACAGCCAATCCCAGAATAATCACTTTGTTTACTCATCAAAATCTTATCTGAATCTATTTTTCCATCTCCCTTATCACCTATTCCATTCTGAAACAGATACATTATCAGTAGTCAGCACAATAATGGACTGTATTGATACTTTAGTTCAGTTTTTCATCTTATCTAATAGTGCATAGTTAATCACTACAAACTGTAAGGTGACTTATTTTCTCATCTTTATTGGCTTTTAAGGAAACATGAGATAAATTATTTCAAAATTTTCCAGACTGCTATTTTTTCCATTTTTTTCTTTTTTTATTAAAGTACAATTTTTCAAAGGAAAAAAGTATCAGTTATGATAATTTATACAAATATACACAGACATCTACTATATGCATTACATAATGTACAAAAATAATGCCAACTTACATTTACAAACATAATTTATAAAATACCTTAAAGTTTCCTGATTAGTTATCAATCACCCTTCACCTTGTTCTATCTTTATTAACCTCTCTAGGTCATTGTTTACAGACAATACAAAAAAGAGGCAAAGTTTGGGACAATGTAATTCAACAGTTTATAACCACTTGCATGCATGGACCAATCATAAATGTCATCATCTGATTATTCATATGGAAAAACCAATAGAATTACAAACTGCTGTTTGTCAGGATGCTCATCCATTCCATTTACCTGACACATCACCTTGGTAAAGGTAGAATGGCAAAAGGCACTGGATCATCAGAAACCATTTTTCCAAGTTGCCAAAACTAGAGCTGTTACACATTTCTATAAAAAGACAAGTATATGAGTTCCCAGGATTAGAAGTTTCCTGAACCATGTTTAACTGTGAATTATGAAACACACAAACTGCAAAACTCGACCTTGCTGAAAACCACACATCGTTCTATCATCCTGAAGAGTGGTCAACTAGAAAACCAAATTCCCATGGAATTAATTAAAATGGGAAGATGTCTCCAACAGGACACAGAGGAAGCCATTAAAGTGAGTTGTGCCATGGCTTCAGCTTTCCCATTGGTCCACTTTTTCTAATTTGATTAGTAATTAATTTTAAAGTCATCAGAAATCCAAAATTTAGTCGTTATTCTGTTTTGCAGCAATTGGTTTTGACAGTGATAATTAGATGGCAATAGAGCCATTGGATCTAGGTAAGAAATTAGAACTTTATTCTGCCCAGAATGTTGAAAGAAAGGCAGTTAGTTTTAAGATCCCATTCACCTGTATGAAAGTCTATATGTACCTTGGGGCAGTATAGTGGCAGGAAAGAGCAGGAAAGAATTCTGGGACAAAATTCTTGCTCTGATACCTTCTGGCTAAAAGCAGATTTCTTAATCTAATCATCATTTTCCTCATTTGTTAAATTGGGAAACAGTGTACAACTGCTTTTACGGAGTTTTATCATAAACATTATGAAAATATGAGTAATTATGGGCAAACTTTATAAAATTAAATGTAACAAATCTATTTAGACATAATTCAATGAATAAAATCATAACTTATTTTCAGAGTAAAATCATTAAGAATGCAAAACTCTAAGTGTGACTTTTCTCAAACTAAAAATCAGATGAGGGTGTTTCTTGCTAAGATTTGGTTGGAATATATGATCTTCCAATTCTGAAATCTTATGTTTCTATATAAATCATATACAAGTAATGAATTCAAATTCAAATAAATTCAACAAAGCATTCTTTTAGTAAATACTACATTCAAAGAAACTGAATCTACATACATATATGACTTTCACTATTTTAAACATGAATCAAGTTCAGGTCCACAAGAATTATGATCTAATATTTGATTGGTAAATCAAAATGACTCCTAGTCTTTTGCCTTTATACTGATATACTTTGCAGCCTACTCTTCAAAATCCATAATCAGGAATTGTGTTACCTTTTGTCAGAAAAGGATATCATCATCATCATTCATATAAATTTCAGTTTTTCCTGTTGCAATTTAAGCATAAATAATAAATTTCCCAAATATATTGTATTACAAATAAAATAAAAGGTCAATTTTATCCATTTAAAAACAATTGCAATTTGGTTAGCCAAAATATATTCTCTTCTTCTTTTGGATATATCACCAATTGAATACAATAAGAAAGAGTCTGAATTTTAATTAAAGGCTAAAAGTTCTGTTAACTTATTAAAATCATTTATTCTTCTACGATTGAAACTTCATACAAAGTCTACATTCCAGATTGTCTCTCTGTTGGTTTGTCAAATCAGCATTATGCCAACTTGCTACCTGGGATGTTCCCTGATACTTCTCAGTGCTATGAGAATGGTTAGTAATTATGCCCAGGGGGGATGGCTAGGTAGTGCAGTGGATAGAGAACTGGCCCTGGAGTCAGGAGAATCTAAGTTCACATCTGACCTTATTTAGCTGTGTGACCTTGGACAAGTCACTTAACCCCATTGCCTTGAGGGAAAAAAAAACAAGTAATTATGCCCAGGATTCTTCAACTATTAAGTAAATTTAAAGAAACTATTAAAGGTTGCCTGTGTCAGTGAGCTAAAGATTGTCACATTTAGGGGTCTATTTTCTTAAATCACAAATTTGGAAACCAATCTGCATATTTAAGTCAAGCCTAGTGAACATTTAGAGGTTCACAGACCAAAGATTTTTTTTTGAAATTAACATAAGAATTGTGATGATTCTATTACTTTATCCTACTATATTGAAGAAGTTCAATTTGGTTTGCTTTAAATAACACCATTTATTTAGGATATTTCATGGGAACAATTTGGGGGGGGGGAAATATCATAGAAAGCCCCAACCTAAAAGAGAAAAGGCAGTGTATATTTCCTTTGTCAATAGGAAAGTGGGACTTCTTTAGGAAGCTAGGTAACACAATGAGTAAAGTGCTGAATCTTCAAGAAAACATGAATTTCAATCCTACTTTAGATACTTATTAACTGTGTGACTCTGAGCAAGTCATTTAACTTCTGTTTGCTTCAGTTTCTTCTTCTGTAAAATGGGACTAATGAAGTACCTATCTCCCAAGCTGTTGTGAAGATCAAGAGATATTTGTATAACGCTTTGAAAAATCTAACTATTACTATTACTATTATTACTATTATTATTATACATCACAATCTGCAATGACTTAGAGATATCTAAACTGTTTAGTGCCAGTAATCCTAGACCAAAAGAACTGTGTTCTGGTCCAAGTTCTACCCATTTCTTTTTGTGGTGACTTCAAGATCCACATAACCACTCTAAGCATTCAGTTCCTCAACTGCAAAAATGGAATAAAAAGATCTTCCCTGTCTTTTTCACAGGGATATTGCAAACATAAAAAAGCAGTGTTAGGGTGCACCAGAAAGACTAGAAATCAGAGCTGGCTTTGAATGTTGTCATTCACAATTATTTTTGTGACTATAGAGAAGCAGCTTCCTTTCTCTATGCTTTGATTCTATAAGGGGAATGGACAAAATGATCTCTATGTTCATGAGCCTGAGATAATTAATGTGAAGGTAGGAAATAAATATAAGGTATTATCTATAAAGATGGAACAGCATGCTAAGGCACCCAGTTTTATAGGAAGTATTTAAGGGACTGATGTTGACATCTATTTGTAATTGTTATGTGATGGTGTTTTTGTATTTTTTTTTAAAAAAGCATATTGTAAAGTGTTGTTCATCTGCAAGTCTCTAGATGTGATCATTCAGACTACGCCCCCATTCTTCACACTCTGTGTGAACATTGTTTAATGCTTCTTCACATGTTTCTCAAGTCAAACTTTCACCCACAAATGCAAAACAAAATTTTCAGGTTTGTCAGACAATATTTTCCTGTTGACTCCTTCATTATAGCTGTTTGGAAGTTTATAATAGCTATTTAGACAAGTATTGTAACCCAGAAAAGCTCTATGTCAGGATGGGGGAAGGGGAAAGTAGGTTCCGAGATTTAAATGATTTACTTGAAAACAGGTTGCCACTACTCCAGGTCTACTTTATTTTTACTTCTGTCTGTGACACCCCCCCCCCCGCACACACACACACACACACACACACACACACACACACACACACACACAAAACACTCCACAACCATATCCATTCAACCCTATTTTCCATATCCCCTGGAAGACACCTGGAAACTTTCATGAATCATGTTTAAACAGCAAAGGCTTCCCTGACCAATCTCAGTCACAGGAATTCTTAATCAAGAGTCTATGGACTCAGAGAAATTTCAGGCTATGTGTTCATATATAGGGGGGAATTGTACCTTTATATTTTTCTAACTTGAAACTGAAATTTAGCATATTCTGAGAAGTTAACAGGTTTTGACTGTCAAAAGTATACATGACTAAAAAACAAAAAGGGAAAAAGAAAAATCAACAAAAGCTAAGAATGCCTGCTCAAGCATCTCCTTGTCTGCAGTTTTAGAAATGGAAAATCAATCATACATGACTAAATAAGAACCACTCATCTACCTCCCTACACACAATCTTGAAAAACCTATTAGTTTGATTGCTATCCTGACGTAGAGTTGGCAAAGAACCCAACCAACTCATATATTGACTAGAATGAATGATTAACCCCATAGAAAAATCTCTTATTAGAAAGCTGATCACCTCTTCCTCTTCCTATCATGAAGACTGTCATATCCAGCATTCCTCATAAGTGACCACTGATTGCCTTCTCATTTGTCCCTTCCCATCAAATTCTTCTATCTCTGGACATTTCATTATGTCACAACAAAGGACTGTTTCTTTTTCTCTGGGTCTCTAATGAGAACTTCCTTTCTGTCCATAAAATACCAGAAGAGCAATGTATTAATGTCCAGGTAGAACCAGAAGAAGGCACAAAAAAATGAATCTAGGACATTACAGTGGGTTTTGAGGCATCATTTAGGTATCTATCCAAAATGTTTTTCTTTTGTTGTTGTGAAATAATGCCAATAATACCAAGACAGTGATTGTACATTTAAAAGATGTATGCTGATTATACATCTTAGAGCTAGCTCAGTGTTTGGGAAACTTCAAAGGAAAGTGTGGGAGAAAAGAGATATTAGACTGCCTGCCAAACTGAAGATCTACAGAATCATTGCTGTATGTCTGTGAAATAATCATTTAACTGTTCCTGGTAAAATCTTTGGGATCATTTATGCACCATTCATTTATCCCATAAATATTTCTTTAATAATTCAACAAATAACTAACATATGCACAACTCTGTTAGGTCCTATTTGGCATAGAAATACAAAATTATATCCTTTCCCTCAATACCTTCACAAAATCCAATGGGGGAATGAAAATTCCATTCTCAGAGAGATGTTCAAATGAGAACTGCATGAGCAAAGACATAAAAGAAAGAAGTCTAAGATTATATTCAGAGAAGAATGAGTAGCTAAAGCTATCCCATTACACAATATACTGTCATGTTTAAGACTAGAGCATAGTAGTCCCTGAAAACAAACTGAGGATTTAGAATAAGAATTGGGAAATTCAAAAATAAATTGATACCCACTAAAGATATTTAGAGTCCAATGTAGTCTAATAATACTATTAAATAATTTTAACAAATTTCTTTGGCCTCTTTTAAAAAACTTTAAACTACCCTGCCTAACATTCAATTATCATCATCATCATTAATACTAATACTTTTACTATCTCCACTTATCAACTTTTTTCATGGAATTTCATGGAAGAGTTATTGATAGCTATCCCCAAATAAAGCAAGAATGCCTTCTACAACATATCTGCAAAAAGTAAATATTTGACATCTTAGATTTCCAAAGAAAAGGGATAATTTAATGCTTCCTGAGGCAACCTGATGAGTTTGGAAGAGTAAAAATTATTAGTTTTTTTTACTCACATAAAGTATAAATTAAGCTTGTTCTAATCGTCTCCTGAGGGCAGAACTAGGAAGAGTGGGCAGGCATTTGAACCTCTACATATAATGAACATAATTCATATTCTTTAAAAAAAATTCTATTATATACTTATAATGTGTTATAGGTGTCACCATGAGAGTTGGCTTCTAATTTATTTTTCCTTATAAAACATATTTCTATATTAGTCTTAAAAGAAAAAAGAAAGGAAAAAAGTGAGAAAATTATACTTCAATTTGGACTAATTTCATGCACTCTCTCTGGCAGCAGATAGTATTTTTTATTGAGCCCTTTGACATTGTCTTGAATTATTGTCTTGATCAGACTAGCCAAATCTTTTACAATTGATTATCATTACAATAATGTTGTTGTTTTGTGCAATCATTTCCTGGTTCTTTTCACTTCTCTTTGCATTAGTTCAAATAAATTTACCATGTTTTTTTTTCTGAAATCATTTCTCTCATGTCTTTTTTTTGTGTTTTGCAGTGTAAGTCATATTCATCTTTTCATGATCCCATTGGGGTTTTCTGGCAGAGATACTAGAGGGGTTTACCATTTCCTTCTCCAACTCATTTTTAAGATGAGGAAACTGAGGTAAACAGGGTTAAGTGGCTTACCTAGGGTCACATAGTTGAGTCTTTGACCAAGCTGAAAGTCGGGTTTTCTTGACTCCAGGCTTAGTGCTCTAGCCAATATATGACCTAGATGTTCCCTCATTTCTTATAATAAAATAGTACCTTATCACAATCATATGCTATAACTTTTTTGGTCATTCCCCAGTAGATGAGCATACTTCAATTTTCAATTTTTTAACATCATGCTCTTTGGAATATACACCTAATAGAAGTATTACTAGGTCAAATGATGTGCATTGTTTTATATTCCTTTAGGCATAGTTCTCCAGAATGATTAGACTAGTTCACTACTTCAACATTTCATGAGTGTCCCTATTTTCCATCATCCCCCTTTAAGAGCCATCATTTCTGATTGGTGTGAAGGGGTACCTCAGAGTGTTTCCATTTGCATTTCTCTAATCAATAGCATTTTATAACATTTTTCATAAGATTATAGTTAACTCTGAAAACCACCATATTCTTTGAACATAAACCAAATGAGGAATATTTGTTTTTAAATATATAAATTTTAATTTTAAATTTTAAAATTTCTAGAAATCTATAAAGTTGACTTGGTTCTCCATATCTTTGAAAAATGAATCCTTTGCCAAAGAAACTTGATAAGGAAAAATTATTTCTATTATTGCATATTCTATAGTACCTTTTAGTAAAATTTAGTTTGCAAGATTATCTGTTTAAATTAGGATTTTTTTGTCTTTATTTTGTTTGAGACACTGAGTGCTATTTACTTCAGTTGAAATAAAATAAAATCTTCACTAGCCATTTACTTTACCTCTGTGTGTGTTCTTTTGTTTCAGGTATTGTCTCTTGCAAACAACATATTGCTGAATTCTGATTCTTTTTTTTTATGTTTTTGCAAGGCAAATGGGGTTAAGTGGCTTGCCCAAGGCCACACAGCTAGGCAATCATAAAGTGTTTGAGAGCGGATTTGAACCCAGGTACTCCTGACTCCAGGGCCGGTGCTTTGTTCACTGCGCCACCTAGCGCCCCTGATTTCTGGTTCTTAATCCATTTTGTTATCTGCTTCCATTTTATGGGTGATCTCATTCCATTCACACTAAAAGCATATTTCCCTCTGTCCCATGTTTTCTCTTTCTTTCTCTCTCTCTCTTTTTTCATCCTATCCCTCCTCAAATATCGATTTTCTTCTGCCTCCCTTAAATCATTCTACTGATTTTCATCCCTCCACTTCTACTTTTCTTCTCTGACTCTACTCCTTTATTCCCTATTTGGTAAGCTAGTTTTCTATATACTCCTGGGTGTGTATATTTATTCTTCCTTCTTTGAACTAATTCCTTTGAAGGTAAGATTCATGCAGTGCCTGCCACCCACCATTTTCTCCTGCATTTAAAAATTCTTTCTTGTACACCTGTTTTATATAAGAAAATTTTCCCTATTTTAATTCTCCCTCCCCCTTGTCCCAATTAAGCCCTCTTTTTTATTCACCCCACCCCCATTTGGAGAACATTGTTAATAGACTCACACCTTTGTATCTATATAAACTCTTTTAACTTCCTTAATAATGATAAAATTCTTAAGAGTTATTTGGGAAGAGTTATCTTCCCATAAAGGAATGTAAACTGCATATCATGATTGCTTTTTGATGTTTACTTTTTTTGTGCTTCATGAATCTTGCATTTGAATGTCAGATTTTCGCTTCAGCTCTGATTCTTTCATCAGAAATGCTTGAAAATGCTCTATCTAATTAAATATCCATTTGTCCTCTGGAGGATTTTAATTAATTTTGCTCAGAAAATTATTTTTGGTTATAATCTTTGATCCTTTACCTCCCAGAATATAATATCCCAAGACTTCTGCTCCCTTTGATATGGAAGCCACTAAATGTTGTATGATCCTGAAAGTGTCTTCATAGTATTTTGATTATTACTTTTTTAACTGCTTGAAATATTTTTTCCTTGACCTGGGAACTCTGAATTTGACTAGAAGATATTTAATTTTCATATTGGAATTTCTTTCAGGAGATTATTGGTAGGTTCTTCCAATTTCTATTTTACTATCTAGATCTAAAATATTATGACAGTTTTACTTGATAATTTCTTGAAATACGACATCTAGGTTTTTGTGATCATGACTTTCATTTAGTTTTTATATTCTGAATTTGAATCTTGCTCTATTTTCTAGGTCAATTGCTTTTGCTATGAGACATTTCACATTTTCTTCTTCTTTTTCACTCTTTTAACCTTATTTTATTGTTTCTTGATCTCTCATAAGTCATCTGCTTCACTTTGCCCAATTCTAATTTTTGAGGAATCATTTTTTTCGGTTAACTTTTGTACATGTTTTTTCCCATTTGACCAATTCTGCTTTTTAAGCTTTTTCCTCAATGAATTTTTGTGCCTCTTTTACCATTAGGTCAAAGTTGTTCTCTGCTCACGTAGATATAGGTATGCACTATGCCAGCTTCAGACTTTTTTTGTGCTACTCTTTTCAGAGTTAGTTCTGAGAGTCTGCAAATTTTCACTGCTTCTAAGGAGGTATGGTCCAGGGAAATATGTGATCACTACTCTCCTGATCTACATTCTGGTCTTCAGTAGCAAGAACTCCTGCAGGCACAAACACTAGCACTCTTACTGGCTCTGGCACTGTGACCAAGTCCCCTACTCATTTTTGAGAAACTACAAGTGCTCCTCTCCTCCCTGTCTAGATCTGTTTATGGATGATAGAGTATCCAATCAATACCAGCTCTACTCGGTGCCAGAAAAGGGCTCCCTGTAATCTCTTTTAGACCAGTCGTCTGACTCCTTACTGTTTCCTAGTTGAGGACCCCTGAAGCTGGTGCTATTACTGCCACTACCATGTGCAGACACTCTGGATAAGTCACTATACCATCTCTTCTGCTGACCTCATAAATTTCATTTAGACTAGAAAATATCTTACTCTGATTTTTTTTGTTGATTCTGCCATTCCAAATTTGATTTGTGGAATTATTTTAAACTTCTTTGGAAGGGAATGTGAGAGAGTTCAGCTAGGTTGCTGTCTCTAATCCACCATCTAGGATCCAACCCCTTTCCAGTTTTTTTAAATTCAATATTTCTTTAAAAATAGGAAATAGACTGGAATTAATGAACTGGAATTAATTCTGTACTTGTCCTAAGGGCATGCTCAGGCTCATCCACTGTAATGCAGTTTGGACCAGATATACTGTCACTCTATTTCATGCTTCAGAAAGTTATGAACTTAGATTACTTAGATTCTCTCTCCATTTGGCCTAGGCAACTTTTAAAAAAATTAAATGTATTCATTTCTTAGTCCTAATACAAAGCAATGGAGACAGCATGGCACAAAGGATTGAGAAATAGTCTCAAAGTAAGGAAGATATTGATTTATAATCTGGGCTCTGACCTATCCTAGTTTCAAGGTACTTAAACTCTCAGTGTTCTAGACAATTCTAAGACTATAGAGAAAGTGTCATCCTTCATTGGTACAGTAAATTTAGTCATCTAGGAGTTCCTTTTACCAGTAAGTACACAGGTCAGTTCCTATGCCCTAAGATAAAGAAAATGTCTATAATTTCAATTCCTTGTCAAATTCAAATACTTTTATAAAAATACAACCCAATATAAAATGTCAAGAAACTAGATTTTTTTCTTACCTGATTCTGTCCTGTGGACCCCCAGATCATCATGAGAATAGCTCTAAGAATTTTCCAAATGAGAGTGTCATTAAACTTTTGTGGGGTTTTTTTCCTTTCATACTGTTTAAGGTTGTTTAATATATTCTCTCTTCATCACTCCTAGACTCTATTCTAACACAAGATCTGAAATTGAAGGGGAAAAAAGTAAAATGATCCCCATACCTTTGTAAAATTCCAAGATTACTTTGTTAAAAGGAATTCAGAAGAGTATAGTTTTAAAGCAGGAAAAGATCTGAAAGTCAAACTAGAACAGTCCTCTGTATGTGCAGGGGAAGAAAAAAGGAAGAAATAGCATTTAAATATGTTACTCAAGATCACACAAGAAAGTAACTGAGTCAGAATTCAAACTCAAGTTGTCTGATACCAAATTTAGTATATTTTAAATAACATCATTACTTCTATAACTGATCTCTCTTTAATCATGTTCTTACATATTACATTAGAAGAAACCCAGATATTAACAGTTCTTATATATGAAAGAAGACTAAAACCTTGACCTGGCATCTTTTCTAATAGATCTTTTTCTCCCCCCCCCAATATATGATTCTTCCATGGCAAGTACTACATATTTCACTTTGAATGAGTGCTCAGCCAGGGAACTGATTAGAAAATTATCCTCTAAAATCATTATATAAGTCTTCTGAAGAAGGCATGGATGAATATCCTATACCTACACTGTTGTATTGCTAGCCTAATCATTTACTTTGCTCTTTGCTCTTACTATTTGCTCATATTCTTTGTCATATGCACTTTCTAGAAGGTTCTTCTATAATAGTTTCATATGTCATGGTACTATCTAGTGGTACCTCCTAAAAGAAAAAAAATAGCTTTATTATTAGATTTAGATTAAAAGGAGTCTTCAAGTTCAAAACCTTCATTTTGCAGAGGGAAGATAATACAGATTTGGAGAGATTTTTCCAAGTTTTAAACAGCAACTAAGCAACAACTTTCAACCCTCTTTTTCTTTCCATTGCACCCAATGAAGCTGGCTATTAAGTTAATATAGTCTATTATTACAGCTAGGTCTCTTGCTTATCAATCTTTTACCCAGAAGTTTTACAGTTCAAGGAATCTTCACTTAAAAGCTACAGTGACAATAGCAAACTTCTAGTCTAAATACTGCTCCTGGCTAACATTAATTTCTTACTTATTTCTATTTTTAAAGACAAATTACTTTTACTTCACATCCATTATCCAAATCCTAAGTAAGAGCACACTTGATAATGGCTCATGAAAACTTTTTTTAAAGAATTACATCCTCTCAGCAACAAGAAGCATGAGTTAGGAAACAAAAATGCATCCAGTGTTTTTCTCCCTCTTGCCTGTTACAGTAGATAGCTTTTGGAGGTTTCCCTTTGCCAGGAAAGGATTGGAAGGAGACAGGTTTTGTAATAGGATCATTGACTAAAACAAAATGAGTCAATTGGATCAATAGAAACTGCACATGCAGCAAAGAGCCCTTAATGGCTCTTAATCTCCATTAGGCTGAGCTAAAGGAAGTTCCAGGGGAAACTGCATCACATTTCAGCCATTTATAGTTGCATCCTGGTACTTGAGCAGCTTTCAGGGAATGGGAACATTTGTCCTAGGGTGCTCTGGGACAACCATCAATGGGATGGGAAACTATTGCATCATCAGGATCCAGGAAATGCTCTGGGAGATACCCTAGAGAATCGTCTCCAAGGCTCATAAAAATTTTAGCAGGAATTCTTGGTGGGTCAACCAAAAGAGCATTAGCACATGAAGATTTTCTGTCATATGTAATTAAAAGTGCTTTAGAATCCTGTTAGCATGATTTATAAAAACCAAAAGGCCAGTTCCAAGTATGTTCCCAGAGTGCCTTAAGGGGGATACTATTAAAGAAATGACTCAGGTAAAGTTTTCCCAAATTAAATTAATGACTGCAGCAAACATGACTTATGTGCTGTGCAATGGATTGATTCTCAATTTTCCATGTGGGAAAAACGCAAAATAATTTCCCATGTGGAAATGTAGGAGAAAAGAGAAGATTCAACACAGATTTCCAATACAATCGTCTTTGGAAAATTCAGTTTGTATTGTTTGGATACTGTTTTCCTAGATTTCTTTTGTAGTTCAGTTCAACAATCATTAATTAAGTACCTAATAGATGTCAGGCATTAAGAGATTCTGGAAATTTTAAGACAAAAAACCAAAACAGTCTCTACCTTGAAGGGCTTATAATCTATTGGGGGAATAGTCTGACTTAAATAGATAGATAAGTAAATATAAATATAGACTTGGTTCCCTCATAATGAACACAAAATATATCTTATCAAAAATAGATATTCTCATGAAGAGCAAGTGGCTTTTAATCACAATTATTCCATATCAATCATTTTAATGTTATGTTTCATTTTATTAGAACACTGGACCTAGGGTTAGGAATACTTGAGTTCAAATTTAGGCACATAATTACTAAATACTCTGAGCAAGTCATTTAACCTCTGACTGTCTCAGTTTCCTCAACTGTAATAACCATATCCACCTCTCATAATGCCAAGCAAATAATAGACACTTAAAATTGTTTGCTCCTTTCCCTTAATAATATGCATTCCCTTCCTTTCCTTTTCACCAATCTAATACCAACCTTTGATTCTGTAGACAAGTGAGAGAGGAAATAATGACCACATGGGAGAATTTCAAAGTGCAAGATCATGGAGGTGAGGCAATTATTTCAAGGTCACATCAAGGGTGTGATTGAATAAAGATATTGGTCCTGCTTACATAAACTGATGCTGGGTGAAGTGAACAGAACAAGAACACTATACATACTGACAACAACATTGGGTGATGATCAACTATGATGGACTTGATTATTTGAACGCTATAATAATCAAAGACAATTCTAAAATACTTGTGATGGAAAACACCTTCCATTTTAGAGTTGGAACTGTGGATTTTAAATGAAGATTAAAACTTATTTTCCATTTTTAAAAATTGTCTTATGAATTGTCTTTTTTTCTTTCTAATTTTTAATTCCATTTGGATTTGATTCTTCTTTCAAAATATGATTAATATGGATAAATGTTTAGCATAATTACATATATAGAGCCAATATTAGATTGTTTTCTGTCATGGGAAGAAGGGAGGGAAGGGAGGGGGACAGAAAAATGTAAAACTCAAAACTGCAAAAAAAAAAAGATGTTGAGGGGCAGCTAGGTGGCATAGTGGATAAAGCACCAGCCCTGGAGTCAGGAGTACCTGGGTTCAAATCCGGTCTCAGACACTTAATAATTACCTAGCTGTGTGGCCTTGGGCAAGCCACTTAACCCCGTTTGCCTTGCAAAAAACCTAAAAAAAAGATGTTGAAAACTCATTTCATGCTTGTTGTTAGGAAAACAAATAAAAACATTTTTTAAAAAAAGAATCAAGGAGAGAAGAAGCAAGCAATAGAACACATCCCTGTGTTTCCTGAATTTAAAAAAAAAAGATTCTGGTCCTGGGAGTTCAGGAAATTGATAAAATCAGAGAATTTCTTTTTTTTCCTTCAAAGAGACAGCTAGCAGAGAGCACCAATCCTGGAGTCATGAGGGCTTGAGTTCAAATCTGATATCAGACACTTAATACTTAGCTGTAGAACCTTATCCAAGTCACTTTCCCCCCATTGCCTTGCAAAAATCAAAAAATAAAAAACATTTCAAAGTACCAAGGTATTCAGGAAATGAGAGAGAGAGAGAGAGAGAGAGAGAGAGAGAGAGAGAGAGAGAGAGAGAGAGAGAGAGAGAGAGAGAGATACTGAAATCCTTGAGGTGGAGCCCAAATGACAAGGACGTATTTTTCTATTAAAACTAAAAATATCTGGATGGTACAAAAGGTAGATGAAATACTCTTCAAGGTAGAAGAACTTGTAGAGTGAGATAGAAGAAGCATTGCAAGTTGCTGTTTAGGAGAAAAGAATATGCCAAACTCTTACTTCTGGTCCATTAGATCCAGGGACAGAAAAAAAGAAATAATTAGCCTTTTAAGGTGGAACCAGGGATTCAATGTCTTCTAGGAAGAAGCAAGTATCCATGTATTCAAGAAGATAGAAAGGGTAGGAAAGGAAGTGTCCAGAAGGATTGGAATTTGTTAGTTATAGAGTGAAATTTTTAGAGGCCACAAAGTAGAAAGAAGTCCGTAAAGGATAGTGATTAGAAGATAAGGATGAGCAGCATGAGACTGAAAATGTAAGCAGAAGAAAACAGGGACATTGAAGGACTTTTCAGGTCAGCAAACAGTAATGTTTAATAACAGATTAGAAAAGAAGCAAGAAAACAAGTATTTATAAAGTGCTTCCTATATACTTAATAATATATACTATAATAGCATATGCTTATACATGTGGCTTGCTAGACATCAGACATAAGAAATATTAGTTGATCTACACTGAAGAATTAGTCTTATATGATTTATAATATGGTCTACATCTGAAGAAAAAGATGGTAGAGGGTTCTGATGCATCTGAAGTTCTGGGTTTGATGTCAGGAAGTTCAGTTAATAGCTAATCTGAGTTAGTTATTATTGCCTGATGATTGAGTCCTGTGACTAGCACAATCCTAGCACAGCATTGAGTAGTTCTAACCCATGGAAGGTGGCTCAAGGTAGGGCCTCTGGTTTAGGCTTTGGGTGACAAGTAGCCCTAGTTAATATGGTGCTGACCTTTCATTTTTGTGTAGGGAGGGAGGATGGAGCAGCAGTTGAGTTTTCACAGATGTGAACTGGTGGTTCACATGACTGTTTTGGGGAAGCTTCCCTTGATCTCAAGCAAAACATACACAATCCTTGTGTGATGTGCTTAAAAAATAAAATAAAAACATGAGGAAGAAAACTCAAGACATAAGCAGAGAATAAGTCCTGAAATAGAAATAGAGATTCCAGGGGAGGTATTAATGAATATGTAGCCCTAGTGAGGGCATTTCTTCATTTCCAATCTGGCTATACTCCTTTATATTTCATCATGTCTTCATCTGCTTTGTTTGGCACTCAAAGCCATTCACATTCTGGCTTCAGAATATTTTTCCACACATATAGTATATTACTTTTCCTTTCCTTGTATACTCTATAAACATTATATACATAATATTCTATCACCTTTGTCATGATTTTGCCTAGCTACCAGCCTGGAATGCATTACCTTTTCACCTATGCCTCTTAGAAATTCAAGTGTCATCTCACCATCCTTGAACTTTCCTTCCCTAGGACAGTTGCTAGTGTTATGCCTCTGCATGTTGCTTTGAATATATTTTGGAATTCCAGTTTCACAATACATATTGTTTACTCCCCCAGAATGTAAACTCCTAAAGGACAGAAATTGTTTTATTTCCACAGAAATTGTTTTATTTCCACCTTTTTTTATCTCTCTAACCCAGTTCAGAACCTGGCACATAGTTGGCACTTAACAAATGTTTATTGGATTGAATTGATTGAGTTTCAGAAGCAATTGGTGTCCTCTTAGGGGGAGGAACCCAATCTGAAAGTCTATGATTCTGAATGTTTTTGAATTAATGAATGAAATAATGAACAAATTATTTCAAATACTTTACTTAGTTTTATTTAATCCAATAGCTGATTTCAAGCTGGTTTCTGATACCACAAATTCCAAATTAATGGAATTAATTATTGAACTTTTATTGCATGAATATGATTGTTTGGAAAATGTAATCTGAATCTGTGACACAGCTTGAGTGAGGTCAAGAAAAATCACAGGAGAAACTATTTCATCATACTTTTATGAGACTATCCATTCATCCTATCGCCTTTTAATGACCCTAGAGCAGTTGGGGTGGCAGTTTTACCTCTTATTTTTCTCTTCTCTCATCTTTCCAAATATTTTTCTTTCTAGATTTAGATTCCGAGCTAAGAACAGCTGATCACAGGGATGGCTAGGTGGCACAGTGGATAGAGCACTGGTCCTGGAGTCAGGAATATCTGAGTTCAAATCAGGCCTCAGACACTTAATAATTACCTAGTTGTGTGGCCTTGGGCAAATCACTTAACTCCATTTGCCTTGGGAAAAACCTAAAAAAAAAAAAAGAACAGCTGATCAGGGTAGATATGGTTGTTGGGGCAAAGGAGAAGTTCTTCCCATTCTGCTCCTTTTTCCATGTTTCCCACAATAAATATTTCTGGAGAGTGTCTCATCCAACCATTGACCTTGTAGCCAGACAGGTAAATGGAGGTGGCCAGAAGACCTGATATCAAAATATAAGACTAAATAACCCACTGATGTTCCTTTCATAGGCGATAGAGAAGTGGTTTGTGGGGAAGAGGTATTTCTCAGGACAAATGATGGCTTAAGATCAATCCCAAAGGATAGAGTACAGATAGAACTTTACTCCCCACTCTTGCCCTAGAATAATGAAGGCTTCTCCCAAGGCTACTGAAGAAATGTACCTATGACCTTTGGTAGAAACTAAAGTCTTCCCTTTCATTCAAGAATCTTTAAGAAAATTATCTTCCACATAACTCTGTTAGAACAAAGGGGAAGCAAGGTCATTTGGCTTTCCTCAAAGAACAAGAAACAGACTTTCTCTTCTAGGAGAGCAGAAGGTCTATGTCATATAGCTGGAAGAGAACATCAAACAGAAGCTTATGACTGCTACCCTGGGGTAAAAGGTTGAACCTTCTCCTTGTGGGCAGCAATCTTGTGCAGACCTCCTCCTGCCTGGCCTCGAATATGTCCCCTGGTGTCTCATCATTCTTCACCCTAGTGAATGCACTCCCTGTCTGCCTGTCCTCATCAGCTTCAATGTCACTGAATCCATTAGGTGACTCAGCCCTGTCAGCAGCAACCAAAGCACCCCCTGAAGATCTGGGCTTCAGCTTCAAACCCTCATTTGGACCCTATTAGGAATTTTAATTTCAAATTAACGTGTTCTGACTTGAGAGAGAGAGAGAGAGAGAGATTGAAACGAGAGCTTAGATTGTGAGGAAATGAACAATGAAAGGAATAAAGTACTACCCTTGTCCCTTCAGTCAGGGGCTAATAGGAAAATGTCTTTTGTTCTAAGCAAGGTATCTTTTAGCTGTCTTCTCCCTCCTCATAGGCTAGCTCAATTACTGCTGCCAACTGATGTGGTTGGTGTGATTACCTCCAGATCCTCATGAACAGATATTGAAAATAATTCCAAACACCTCAAAGAGACCAGAAAACTTTAGCATCATGTTAATGCTTTATCTACAGCAGAAATAGAATTTTTTTTCAAGTTTCATATATGATTATCATTTTTCCCTAGAAAAATAAGAATATTGTAAGTATGAAGTACCAGAAAATATCTTACCAAAGGTAAAATACATATGAGAATGTCTTCCTTTGCATCTTTTTTCCCCTTCTGTCAATTGAACCAATCACAAGAATCAAAGATCAGAATTCTGGTCAAGGAGAAAAACATGTAGTATAAATAGCAGTTGAGTTCTTATCAATTTGGAAAGCAGAAATTGCATGGCTCAGCTGAAAGCAGCCTTTGTCTCGACATTCTGGAGCATTGTCAGCATCCCATCTGAGCCTCTCAATCATTCTGGGATGTTGGAAATCCTATGGCTGACAATAATAATCAGCCTGCTATCAAGGGAAGGGTATGACATGTTTAAAAAGTATTCATTTGTGTGGTTGCTTTTATTTTTCTAAGGAAATACAAATGATTCAGGGACACGTCCATTTGTCAATTAACTAAAGACTATTTTAAGATGTGACATTATGGTAGAGATTTTGCAAAAGATGGCTTTACCCTCAAGAAACTTGTAGTCCAGACAGAAATTCAAGACTAATCTTGAAAAAATTTAACTTGCATTTATAAAAAGTTTTGCTCTTCTGTGAAGCTTAAGCAACTGGTCCCAAATAAGAGGGTGGAGGGGGCTGGGGTGGATAATCTTATGTTAGCAGCTGGAGCCAAGGTGCTGGCTCCCCTTCTGGGATACCATTTTGTTTGTGGAGTGCAGCTGCACCAGAAAGTTTTTTGTTCTCCCAAGAAAATCCTAAGCTGAATGGATAATTGGTATTCAAGATGCATGTTTTCTACCAGCAAATAAGAAAAAAGCACAACAGTATTCTTGAAGAATGCTGATTTTTAGTGTTTTGCAATTCTGCATTTTCAAAAATGGCATCTGTTTTGTGTGAGACTGAAAAATCTGGAGAAAGATTTTTGTAAAGAAGAATAAAATTATGTCCCTGAGCATTCTGCTCCCTATTCCCTTTAAATGATATTTGTTTAGTTGGCCCACTCTACCAAAAACATTGTCACAGCAGAAGTTTTTGTAATTCTCGCCCACATTGCTGACAGGTTTTTAAATGGTGTTCCAGTGGCAAATATTTTAAAAGTTATTTTCTCTAGGCTATTTTCAATTCATCAAATCAACCTTTCTCTTAAGTATTCCTAAAAAAAAGGTACCTTCTATAAAAATGTCTAACATTTTATAGTGCTTTTTGAGGAAGAACACAAAAGTAGTTTACATTCAACTTTTTACAAACTGTTTATTATTTATTGGTGATGGGAACAGAGAAAAAAATTTTAAGGGCTCTTATTCATTTCCATCTCTTTGATTTATCACTAATCACTAAAATATTTTTTTTTTGCTTCTAGCTCATACAAATAAAAAAAATCCAGATTCCAGATTTGCACAAGGATGAATATTAAGTATAATTGTATTATAAATACCAGTTACAAATTATGTAGCTGCCCGAGATGTAGGATGACTTCAAATATAAATTTTTGTGTTTCCAGTTCCTTAAAAATCTTCTCAAGCCCCAAGTTACACATCAGACATCCAGACTATGTCTATGAGACCGAGAACTCTCCTTCACCTTTCCAAGGTTTTCCAACTATCCTATTTGCTAGGGAATACCAAAGACCATGGAACCCTAAGTTTTAGCCCTTCTGCTCCTTCCTCCCACCAAAGAATATGGAGAAAGTACTAGTCAGGTGATGATAGAAATGGTTGATTTAATTCAATGCAATAAACACGTATTGACCAGCTACCATGAGCAGGATGTCTAGAGACTTTTATCTGACAGAAGAGTCCTAAAGTGTATTCATGATTCAATATTTTTTTACATTATTCCTTCACATATCCACAGTCACCCATTGTTTTAGTCAATTTCTCTTTAAAGACTCACAACATATCTCTGTATGAAAATATTTATTCAAATATGCAAATAGATTTGCGACCCTATAGATTTGAATGCTCTCTCCAATGATGATGAATCCACCTTATCATGCCTGCCTATTCTGTATAACTCTTATTCACATTCTCTTCTTAATTCAATAATGGGGAAATCTAACTTATTTCTAAAATATATAGAGAACTGAATCAAATTTATAAGAATATAAATCATTCCCTAATTGATAAATGTTCAAAGGAAGTTTTCAGGTGAAGAAATTAATGTTATCTTATAGTTATATGAAAAATGCCCTAAATAACTATTGATTAGAGAAATGCAAATTAAAACAAATCAAAAGTGCACCTCATATCTCTCAGATTGGCTAAAATGATAGAAAATGAAAATGAGGAATATTGAAGGAAATGTCAGAAAACTGGGACATGAATGCACTGTTGGTGGAATAGTGAACTGACCCAGACATTCTGGAGAGCAATTGGGAACTATGCATATCCTTTGAACCAGCAATACTGCTACTTGGTCTATTTCCCAAAATTGTCATAAAAAAGGATACACATGTACAGAAATATTTATAGCAGTTTTTGTAGTGGCAAGGAATTGAAAAATTGAGAGGATGTCCATCAATTAGAGATTGGATCAACAAATTATGGTATATGATTGTGATGGAACACTAATATTTTGTAAAAAATCATGAACAGGGCGGCAGTGGATAAAGCACCAGCCCTGGAGTCAGGAGGACCTGGGTTCAAATCTAGTCTCAGACACTTGATATTTACCTAGCTGTGTGGCCTTGGGCAAGCCACTTAACTCCATTTGCCTTGAAAAATCCTAAAAAAAATCATGAAGAGGGGGATTTCAGAAAAACCTGGAAAGACTTAAATGAGCTGATGCTGAGTGAAGTCAGCAGAATCATGAGTTCACTATTCACATTAACAGCAAATTATGTGATTATGACCTATCTTCTCAGTAATAAAGTAATCAAAGAAAATTATAAAAGAGATGATAAAAAATACCTTCCACATCCAGAGAAAGAACTGTGGAGTCTGAATGTAGACCAAAGCATATTAGTTTCACTTTTAAAATTCGTTATGTATTTTTTCTTTTTCATATTTTTTCTTTTTTGTCTTCATTCTTCTTTCATAACATAACTAATATGGAAATATGTTTTAACATGATTAAATGTGCATTTAGTTCAGATAACTCACTGTCAAGGAAAGGGGGGAGGAGAGGTAGGGAAGGAGAAAAATATGGAACTCAAAATCTTACCAACAATGAATGTTGAAAATTATCTTCACATGTAATTGGGAAGAATACAATTTAAATTTATAAAAAATAAAGGAAGTAAAAACTGACATGTCAAAAACTTCCCTCTCTGTCCAGACAGTGTAAAAATATGAATGGAGCATTCTGACTGTCCCTCTGGTATCTCTTGCCCATAAGACATACCTAATTTCACTTCTTTTCCCCATTTTATGTTTTCCTGCTAATGTTATTTACTTTTGTTCTTCAAAATTTCTCTGGTTTTATGTTGTGGTTCTCAACTCATGCCTACCATTTGCTCCTCCATTGATTTTTCCATTGATTTCTGTGTAACAGTTGCATTCAGTTCTTCAGATATTGTGTTCCATTTCTTGTCTCTAGAAGAATTCTCTATTTCTATGAAAAGTTTGGGACCATTAAAAACCTGCTGAAAATTCCCAAGGAAAAATCAGTCCTCTTTCCTTCTCCTTTTTACTTCTGGGCCTAATTCATTATCCATATAATTGATGTGTTCCCTATGTTCACTTCCATCTAACCATGTCATAACCTAAATGATATATAATCTCCATTTACTCAATATTCTATGTGTGAATTATCAGACCAAACATTTATGGGAGGTTGTGGAGACCTTTTACAAAAGATATTCTGGTGTTTGGTACAACTAGCACATTGAAAGAGAGAAAACAAAAGCATCTCACAATCTGTAATCTCTCTTCAACTTGGACTCTTTGTTAGGTCTCCTTCATCACTGTCATGAATACATTTGATTAGAATCTGTTTCCCTATGTTAAGCCCTACATGATTTATGATGAGAGAACAGTTTTCTCTAATGTTACAAATTTCAAGGGAACTTCAATGATTTTGATATGTGTTGGGAGATTTTTCTGGAAAAGTACCTTTAAATTAGCATTTTGCTTTATTTAATCAAATGATTTTTTCAAAGACAATGGATAATAAGCATTGCGAGATCTTTTATTTTCTACAGCATTGAATCAATTATGTAATGATAAAGATGTGGTCCATTATAGAATATTATCTATAAAATTGACCTGTTCCTTATTAATGGGTATCATCAAGAATGCCCTTAATATTTGTAGATATCTCATAAAGATTCTGTAGAAATGGAAAAGGTCAATAGATGGCTGATGTCCTCCTGATAATTTTTGGTATTAAAAAGCTCTGACTTTTTTCTCATATCACAGGAATCTTCCTGCCTTCCATATGCCCTGGTAATTTCTCCCTCCAATAATCTTGAAAATGGCCTCCAATGTGGGTCTTCTCTCTAGAATATCAGACAATCACATTGTCACAAATCTAGTGCTAAAAGGTAATGAGAAACCATCTAGTTCAACTACTTCATTTTACAAATAAAGCAGTCTAGGGAATCTAAGTAACTTATTCAAGTATTATCAAGAGATGAGATATGAACCCAGGTCCTATAGTTCAAAAGACAGATCTCTTTCCAACTCAGCTAAATCTAAAATTTATTTTCTTTCTATCAATGTTCTAATATCTGATACCTATTTTGAGTTAGAAAGTGCATGCTTAAACAGTTCAGGATTAATTTTTCACTTGCATGCTTAATACTTTCTTCCTTACTACTTTTATTCTAGTTCTTATGAATTCTGATCTTGGCTATAAGAAGTCAATGGTCTGACTCTACATAGATAGATGATTCAAGGATAACTTTCATGTAACTAAAGATCCTTTTTTCCATCTGTTAAAATATAGGTTTTTATTTTTCATGATGACCAGAAAGATAATAAATTAATCACTCTTAAAATTCTTTCAATTCTACAACCATCAAACAGAAGATTACCAAGCCCAGACAAAAGTAATCAGAATAAATCCTCAAAATAAAAAGAACAGTTTCAAGTACACTATAAATCTTTTGAATTAATACTCAGAGTATTAATTTTATTTTTAATATTTTGATTTTAATACTCAGAGAGCTCACTCAACCATCTCCACTCACCAAGCAATAAATACAAGGTCACAGTTTTGTGCAGTGCCAATTGTAGGTTAGGGACATTTTAATCAAATAATCCTTTATATGAACCAAATCTGGACCAGGGCCAGGTGTACCTATACCAATGACTGCCCAAATATTTTTGTCCTCTCCCAATTCACACAAGTTGCAGCTGACACTTACTCTTACTTATGACACTTATCTGGAATGCCTGGGCAGGTATAGACAACTTAGGCTTGAAGGGACTATATAGGGACCTAAACATATGGGGACCAGTCTCATATCTAGAGGTGTCTTGGTGAAGGGACACAAACTGAGGAATTCTGTATTCCATAAATTAAGAGGACTAAGACATTTTTGGTAATACACAGGACTAGAAAAATAGACTGGCTAGAAAGTAACTAGGAATACAAGACAAAGATTCTAAGAAAAGATTGCAATACATAAAAAAAATTTACTAAAAACACAGGAAATACAATGACTAAGCCACAGAGAGGATATTAAAATGTAAAAGAAAGAAAAGAGCAAAATCATAAAAAGAAACCAGGTAAAATAGCAAATGTTATAAAGAATTATAAACCAATGGTACCTGAAGAAATACTGAATGATGTAGACAACAAATGACTTCATAATACCTCAAAAGGTAAATTAAACTCACAATGCAAGAAAAGAGAAATAATTTTAGGTCAGAAAATAGATTTTCACCACAGAAAATAGAATTCTCAACACATAAATGCAAAACACAATTAGTAGAATAAGAAAAGTTGAACCCATAGTGAATAATCTTAAATAAGTGAGACACTAATATATTTGAAACAGAAATATACAGAAGTGGAGGAAATTTGGCAAAAAGAGAAACAAAGACAGAAACATTAAAAAAAACACATAAATTCTATTGTGTGGGACTAACTTGGAAGATGAGATCTGTAGAGATAACTTAAAAATTGTAACTCTGAAGAATTTATAAAACCCTTGAATCAACAATGGACCCATAATATTAGAAAACTTTATGAATGCAAACAAGAAAGCATTAATCAAGGGAAGATAAGTCATTGTTAGATATAAACCCCATACTACAAACTCCAAGACACATTGTACTTAAATTGAACAGTTTCAACACCTAACAACTAATTTTTCAATGGACAGAAACAAAGCCTTCAAATTTAAAAGAAAGTTCAATAAATAATACATGGTTATTTAGAAGAAATCAAAGAAAGGAATGAAGTAAATTGTTCCAAAAAAAGGAAACCTGATGCAAAATCAAAATGACAGACCCTGCAAAAGTGAACTTAGTCATCACTGGGGAAAAAAGTTGAACATTCAGCAAAAAAAGAGGTGAGCAGAATTTTTTTTTAATTTGTAAGCATCTCAAAAAAAATTAATAAAAGTGTCTGGAAAATATAAGTAATCAAATGGTGTCCATCTCTAGTCTATGGCATTGAGTAAGGAAGAAAAACAGATGGTACTTAAAATGTAACAAAAAATAAAATTAAAATTGTTTAAAAATTTTTTTTGAATAAAATGTAATCTGTTTTTACAGCTTATTATCTATGCAGAGTCCGAGAGGAAATGATTGGTCTATGTGAAAAAGAAACAGCAAAGATTATCAAGGAATTTTTAAAGGTCCCAAAGTGTTAAAGATTTCAGGAGAAGAAAAGTGAAAGAGTTGAGCAGAACAACATGGATGAAAACCCTTATCCCCCCAAAGGGGAATCAATGTCTTTTGTATGAATGGATAACAGAGCACGTGAATGCATTAAAGAGCAGAAGAGAAGCAGAAGACAGAGGGGAATATATTCTTCCTAAGTCAGTGCATGAACAATGAAGGGTAAATGATTCTTTCTTTTAATAAGAGGAAATATGATTAAGAAGGGATGAAAACAGTAAAGATGAGTGATTGAGACTAGGGATCTCAGAAGAGGTTCTTACGCCATAAAAAAAGGAATGAGGTGGCACTAACAAGTCTTTCCATAGTGAAGAAGGTCTGAATTTAAGTTGGGCAATGTGGACCTTATGGCTCATTTACTCTGGGAAGTTTCCATAAGCAATTTTCTACCAAAGAAAAAATATATATGGATTCCTAAAGGCCACCAACTCCCAAACTGACAAGGGAGAATATAATATAAACATATATATCTGTGCATGTATGTACATACATGTGTGTATATATATATATATATATATATATATATATATATATATATACAGAATAAATAAGGCTAGAGGAGTAACAGAAGATAGCAAGTCTTAATGTCATGAGAGGAAGGACTTTGACCATATAATCTGGGGCACAGAGTAACACCTATCATACAGAACTATTTCAGTCTGACTAAATAATATTTCTAAGAGTGAGACCAAGTAGGGGAAAAATGAGAATAGAACAGGATTTACAAAGGCAATAAGATAAAAATTATATTTAAAAAGAATAACAACTCTTGTACCATGGATACTTTTACCCTATAAGGGTCACTGAAAAAATAAATAAGTAAATATATAGTACAAGAATCAAAACATTACATTCAGAATAGACTAAAAGAGAAGAAAACTAGTGAAGAGGGCAACACAGAAAGAAAAATATATCTTAGAAAAATATTCTTAGAAGCATTAAAAGAATGTTACTTAAAATAAGAGATTAGAGGGAAGAAAATAATCAAAATAAATATATTTAGCAGAAGGAATGCTTTGAGGTGATTAGCCCAATTCCCACTTTCACTTATAAATCAGTTTCCCAAGAAGGCTGGCTACTTTCCCCTCAGAATACAAAGGTTCTAGATCTTTGATTCTGTCTGTCTGTTACTCTACCACACTTCTCACCATAATTATCTATTTATATAACTAAGTCAGGTTTAATTAGCTTTTAGAAAGATATATTTCCAGTGGTAGTATAGCTGGTGCAAAATATGTCCCTCACAAATCTGTGATGCATTCTTTCACAAGTTTCTACAAAGTCCAGAGGAAAGAGAGCTAAATTTAGAGAATACATGGAGCAAATGGGCAACAATTCCTGTCAATCTTTTATCTATGATACTCAAGAGGTTCTTCTTAGAAAAGGCATAATTTCTTTTCCTGAGATCTTTTTGGTCTTAAGGATATGCCTAGTTTGTTCTTGGATTCCACTATGCATTGATATCATATGTCCCAAAGATAATGATAGCATTCTAATGGAAAAAAAAGAAAATTCAAAATCATCCCAATTCCCAAAATTCATGAGATCCTCCTTTATCAAAGTTCAAGCAAAGAGAAACCAAGGTTCACTCATCTCTTCCCCTCAAGTAATTATTTCTAAGGGGGTTGTTTGTGTAGAATGACTTCTCCTCATTCACTGCTTGCCAGAATTCTGAGTTCTGAACAAATTTCTTTAACCAATGTGAATATTCATGATATGCAACAAAACTTCAATTGATCATAATTTTCTATATTTTGTTTAAATTCTTATTCACACATGGAGGGATATTCTCATCTGATAAATGCAAATCAGCTAAATAGGATGGGATGATTTTGATCTTACCCTAATCAGCGAAAAATACATGCCTACCTATCATAAGCTTAAATATTAATGGAATAAACAACTCAATAAAATGAAAGAAAGTTATAGGAGGAATAATAAAATCCAACAATTTTTTTCATTGAAGAAGTAAAGACACTTAAAAGAATTAGTCTGGGAGGAAAAAAAAACTTGCCATACATCTCCTGAATCAAAAAAAAAAAAAAGGAATTTCAGCCATGCTATCAGAAAAGTAAACAGGGAACTAATACTATTCTTCAAGTAGCCATAGGAAAACAGATATCAGCAATAAATACAGATGCACTATCTAGAGTAAAATTTAAATTTGTAAGCAAAAAGCTGTATTGTTTAAAAGACATAATAACTAACTATAAAAATATTACTGACTCAAATATGAACCAAAGCTTAAACAGGGGGAAAAAGCTATCAGAAATGAAATTACAGACCAGAAAATATATTGGAGAATTTAAGATTAAAATATTTATGGTACCTTGTGAATGGAAAAAAACTGATTTTATATATATATATATATATATATATGATGCATTTTCAAAAATAGATAATATACTAAGGCAAAGGAAAAAATATAAATTAATACTGAAAATCAAAATCTAAACATCTTTTACAGACCATGATGCAGGAAACAAAGGATTCAGATCTAAAAGGAATCTTTATAGTGACATCCTGAATTATCATCAACATGCATTAATAAAATACTAACCAGGCACTCTATTGAGTACTAAGAATACAAACAACCAGGGGACAGTTAGATGGTGCAGTAGATAGAGCACTGGCCCTGGGGTCAGGAAGACCTGAGTTCAAATCCAGCCTCAGACACTTGATAATTACCTAGTTGAGTGACCGTTGCAAAAACAAAGAATACAAACAACCTTTTTTTAAAAAGAAACTACTTTCAAGGATATCAAATTTTAATGTATAACACTATATCTATTAAATCAGAATAAGGAAGATAAATGCTAAGTAATTTATAAGGTAACTTTAGACGGGGGTGGTACTAGCAACTGGAAAGTTCAAAAAAGATCTCTTATATCAGGTGATGATTTAGTTGAGTCTTAAAAGATACCAGGGATACTAAGTCTCACAAGTTGGGAAAGAGAGTATTCCAGGAATGGGGAACAGTCCCTGTAAAGTTATGGAATTGGGAGATGGAGTGTCACATGTGAAAACCAGCAAGTAACAAAGTGTAACTGAATAATAGAGTGAATGAAGATCAGTAGGGCATAAGAAGACTGAAAAGGTACTTCCTAGAAGCAAGTGAAATCCACTGAAATTTATTGAATGCAGGTGGGGAGTAGAATGAGGGAGGGGCGTGTAGAATGGGGTATGATCTGGTCAGACCAGCATTTTGGAAAAATCATTTTGGCATCTGAATAAAAGATGGACTGGAATTGAGAGTGACTTACAGTAAGGAGACTAAATAGAAAATTATAGCAATAGTTCAGATAAAAGAGAAGTGATTAGGGCCTAAACCCTAAACCCAGAGTGAGTAGAGAAAAGTACTTGAATGTAAAATGTATTCTAGATTTTAAAAAAGAAGAAGACGGGAACTTATTAGATAAGTAGGGTGAAAGAGAGCTAAAAGTTGATCGTAGCATTGAAGATGCACATTTGGATAATTAACTATATGATAGTACTCTCAATAGTAACAGGGAAGTTGAGAAGATGAGTATATTTTGGAGGGGAAGATGAGTTCTGTTTTGGATAAAACAAGGTTAAGATGGCTATGTAACATCCATTGAGAGAGGGAGAGGGAGAGGGAGAGGGAGAGGGAGAGGGAGAGGGAGAGGGAGAGGGAGAGAGAGAGAGAGAGTGAGAGAGAGAGAGAGAGAGAGAGAGAGAGAGCTGATGCCATAGATATGGACAGAAGAAATATTGCTACTAAATATATGGATCTGGGAATCAAAAGAAGAGACATTAATTGAATTCTTGGGCTTTGATGGCAAAAAAATGAGAGAGTATAGAGAAAAAAAGAGAACAAGACTCAGGATAGAACCTCAAAAGACCCAGTTACAAGGTCTGACAGGAGTAAAAAAATCTAGTGAAAATGATTCAAAAACTCAATTTATTTAGGGAACAGATAAATGAAAATTCATAAAGGAAAGAATATCCAGGAAAATGAGATGGTCAACAATATTAAATTCTTCTAGAAGATCAAGAAGGATTGGATCAAGAGGCCATTATATTTGTCATTTAAGAAACTTGTAGCTTTCAGAGAGAACAATTTCAATTAAATCATGAGATTAAAAAAACAGATTGCTGAGGGGTTAGAAGAGAGTGAGTTGAGAAGAAAAGGAGACAAGGAATAGAGTTAACTTTTTCAGGAAGTTTAAATGAGTAGGGTAACAAAGATAGAGGATGATAGCTTATAGGCATGGTAGAATATAGTTAGGATTCATTTTAAATAAGGGAAGGGAAGTAGTTAGTAGCTAAAAAGAATTCAAATATTAAGGAAAGATAAGTATGTTGGTAGGAGCAATTTGCCATAGAGGACAGGAGGTTAAAGGATCAAGGGTACATGTAGAAGATTGCTTCTGACAAACAAAAAGATCACCTTATCATCACAGTAAAGAAGACAAAGAAGTCGTGAAAATTTCAGTTGAGAAGGATATGAGAGAGCTCTAAGCAAGTGAGCTTCAATTCTTTCTGAGAATTATGAAATAAGACCAGAAAAAAAAGGGGAGAGAAAGGAGGGTATGTGGGAAGTTTGAGGAAAAATGGTACTTTGAAACTTCTTTTGTAGTGATGAACATAATCATGTAAACAATAGCTATTTAAAAGAGCAATAATATGATAATACATAGGTTGTTACGATTTAGGAAACTAAAAAGACTAATTAATAAATTAATATAAAATTAATAAACTCTTAGATAACTTAATTAAAAATACAAGGGATAAATATTAAATCAACAAAATGGAATATGAATAGGATAAATTTTAAATTAATATTGAATTTTTAAAAAATCAAGTATCAAAATTCCCCATGGTTTGAATACACAATAGGCTGCTTGTGAGTAAGTCTTCACTCCTAAAACTATAGCTCATGAGCCTGATTGGTATGTTTCCCTTAAGCAGCTAGCCAGGAGACATAATAATAGTATAATAAGAATATTAGGTGCAAAATATCTTCTCCACAAACCTAGGGTCAACTCTCTGAAAGATTCTTTCATTTTAATGGGAGGAGTAATAGCAAATAGGCAATATAATAGTGGGACACAAATGTGATGAACACAGGTGACCAATACAACCCAAGCTTACAGCATTTTAGGGATTCAATGTCCATCTCTCTTAAGTGCCATTAAAAGCTCAACTCTTAATTGCCAGGTCTAACTCTCCTTTGAATCTATGACCAACTCACTGTTGCCAGGGTGTCAGATTCTTTGAAGTTTTACTTTTTTCTCTTTTTCTTTTTGTTGTTGTTTTTGCCCTAGAAATATACCTTGTATATTTATTTTGTTACTCATTTCCCAATTACATTTTAATCTGGTCTGGACTACATTCAGGAGGCCTCTGTTCTAGCTATTGTTAGTAAAATTCAATTACATTTTAATCTGGTTTGGGCTACACTCAGGAGGCCTCTGTTCTAGCTATCAGCAAAATTTTTAAGGCAACTAAATGATAGATCTGAAATAATCTTCTTCCCTAATTCAAATCCAACCTCAGACATTAGCTGTGAGATCTTTAGCAAGTTCCTTAACCCTGTTTGCCTTGGTTTCCTCATCTTGAAAATGTCCTAAAGAAAACAGCAAACCAAGGGTGGCTAGGTGGTGCAGTGGATAAAGCACTGGCCCTGGAGTCAGGAGTACCTGAGTTCAAATCTGGTCTCAGACACTTAATAATTACCTAGCTATGTGGCCTTGGGCAAGGCACTTAACCCCATCTGCCTAGCAAAAACCTAACAAAACAAAAAGAAAATAGCAACCCACTACAGTTTCTTAGCCAAGAAAATCTTAAAAGTGGTTATAAAGATTCAGAAATTAATGAAAAATGACTTGAACAACAAAATTTTAAGGTTTCTCTAGAGGTTCATATATGCCTTTTTTCTGTTGCAAAATCAAAAAAAAAATCTGCCCCCCTTTCAAAAGTAAGTAAAAAGGCTACCAAAGACTGAGGTACTAGGGGACTGATTTCATTATCTTAAGAGGCAGCACTGGCCATTTGTTTTGTTCATTTAAAACCTATCCTAAACAACATATGCTGCTGCTTGCCATTAGGGTTGTGAGGATTAAACAGATTTACAAATATTTTAAATAAGCAGAGATTTAAAGGTAAAGAAGCTAGGAACTAAGCTTATGTCATTGTTCTGATGTTCAATCAAACCTATAGCCATTTTACTTCTTTGTGCCTCCATTTAAAAAATGAGATTAGACACTTGAACAAAAATATTCATAGTAGTCCTATTTGTGGTAACAAAGAATTGGAAATTGTGCGAATGTCCATCAATTGGGGAATGTCTTAATAAACTGTGGTGTATGTATGTGATGGAATGCTATTGTTCTATTAGAAACCAGGAGGGATGGGAATTCAGGAAAACTTGGACAGATTTGTATGAACTGATGTTGAGTGAGATGAACAGAACCAGAAAAACACTGTACACCCTAACAGCAACATGGGGGTGATGATCTACCTTGATGGACTTGCTCATTCCAACCGTGCAACAATCAGGGACAATTTTGGGCTATCTGCAATGGAGAATACCATCTGTAACCAGAGAAAGAATTGTGGAGTTTGAACAAAGACCAGACTATTACCTTTAATTTTTAAAAAATGTTATCTTTTTATGTAATTTTGCTATATCTCATACTTTATGTTTCTTCCTTAAGGATATGATTTCTCTCTCATCACATTCAATTTCGATCAATGCATACTATGGAGACAATGTAAAGACTAACAGACTGCCTTCTGTGGGGGGTGGGGAAGGAAGCAAGATAAGGGGGAAAAATTGTAAAATTCAAAATAAATAAAATCTTTCTAAAAAAATGAGATTAGAATCTAGTTCAAGTTTTCCATTCCTGATGAATGCAAGGTCATATCTTGTATGACAATCCCAATGATTTTAATAATAAATTTATTTAAATAGCAATTATACAATTTCATTGGGTAATATCAAGCCATTTACTATCTCACACTTAGGAGAAAACTTTCCAGGCAACAAATATTATTGCCATTTTGATTTATAAACCTAAAAATATCATCAAAAAGATATTTTTTTATTTTTCAACCATTAAAAGTTCTATTTTATACAGATTATTGAAATGATGATCTAAACCATCATTCCTTTCTACTTTTGTGCCCATTTCATCTCATGAAGGTTTTTCAGATCCACCACCTTTACTTTGCAATTCCATCAACTTTCCCAATTCAAATTTGGGCTTTTAGAGCATCTTGACTTTTTGAATAAATATATTATGAAAAGGATAAATGGAATGGCAAGTTTTTTCTGTCTTTTCCAATGCTGTCTGGTATTAGTTTATTGATAACTTCTTCCAAGTCAGTTATCTAAACCTCTTGAATCATGATTTCCATTATTTTCTTACAAATGTCACAGACCTGTTTTTCCTGGGTAAGAGGTCTTACCAATCTGGCTATTGCACTTTATGGTAAAACCAACACAAATCATGTTCTGGAATTTCTGCTTTAATCATGTCTCTCATGGAATTCTGCTTTAATCATGTCATCTTCTGTCTGTTATCCTGCAATCACTCTGGTGCAAATCTTCATTACTTCACTTTTGGGCTATTACAGGAAGTTACTGATTGGTCTCTTTGCTTCAAGTCTTTCCACATTCCAAATTATCTTCCATTCATCTGTCAATCAATCTTTCTAAAACTCAGATATGACTGTATCACACACACACACACACACACACACACACACACACACACACACATACACACATATTCAATGACTCCAATGTTTTCCTGTTATCTCCAGATCCTTGATTTCATTTTTTCTTCCTTTATTATTTGCGATCCTGATCTACTAAAGGTTAATTAGACAGTCTTTGATGACCAGGAACATGTCAGAAATGGTTCTACATTACTCCTTGCTCCTTCTACACTTTCCTTAGTATTAGGCACATAGTATGTGATAAAGAAAAATTTCATTAGGTTTAAATTATTTTTACCCCTTAAACATATTTCTCAATTTGAATTGCTGACAGAAGGTTTGAAAATGTAAACAGAGTCAATGAATATATTACAGATTAGTAAAAGTATTGAAGGCCATGCATGAGAGCTCTATCAAGGTTTTTTTTCATATAAATAAAATTCCCACTGGAGAGCAACTTTTTTTTTCAGAAAAAGATGAGATGTCCAATATTAAAATCTTTTAGTTCAATCATTCAAGAAGCATGATGTAACTTCTTACAAAGTTTAATACTTTAATTTTTCTCCACAACTAGATAAGCAACATATTTGACTTTTAGACACCACTATTCACTTTTAAGCTGAAGGTACACAAATAGAATGAAATGGAAAGTTGAGTAAATAGCCAGACAATTCAGAAAAAAACAAACAAAAACTGCTACTATTGAAGGAAAAGCCTAGGTAGACAGAAAGCTAATTCTCCCTACTTTTAGCTGAGCTTATTGAGCAAGCTACATCACCTTATCTCAGGTTTTTCACTTTTCTTTATCCATTCTGTCATAACTTATATTTTCTCTTCCCTTTCCTCTAGTCCTTTGACCTTAGATAGCAGAGAAATTAAGAAAAAAAAGAAAAAATAGACTGATGCCAGTCCCACTTCTGACTATCCCCTGATTAGCCTTTTCTTTACGTTAATACCTGTCCCACTCACCACTTTCATCTGAATTGAGGGCCTGTAACAAGTTAAGCAAGTTACAATGACCCCAACAAAGAAATGATAAGAATGCTATCCTTCATATTTCAATTATTAATAGATTTCTTTCAGTTAAAGTCAACATAATTTAGTGGAAAAGTCATTGTGCTGTCTCGAGATATCTGCTATCTTGTAACCTAAAAATCTAGTGTATTCAACAATATAGCAGAAAATTCTGAAAAATAACTCATCTTCCTATTACTAAATACATCTTAGAATCCCTAGTTTCTCTCAAGATACAGCTCAAATGCCACATTCCACATGAAGACTTTCTTAAGCCCTCTCTTCTATTATCACCCAGTCAGTATTTATTTTAATAAATATCTTTATAGAGAGAATAAATATATTTCATATGTTTACATGTTTCTGTATAAGTATATATATATATATATATATATATATATATATATCAGATAGATGTATTCACATCTAACGAATTAGAATTTCAATGAAATTGAATGAAAGTAGAGATTGCTTCACTTTTCCCTTTGTTTCCCAAATACACAGTAGATAATACATAGTGGGCACTTAATAAAAGATTGTTGATTAACTTATTGACAATGATTCATTGTGAATGAATCTAATATAGAGTATAGGAAACCTAGTATAGAGTATAGGAAACTAAAGAACTCAGCACAGGCAATATTTACACTACTTCACAGTAACTGCTGAATCTTTGGAATAGAAAGGGAAATACAGGTTGCAAACTGGTGCTAAGATTTACTTTTATAAATTATAATGGACAATAGAACCTTCATCTTTTCACTAAGGATGGGATATATCTCACAAACCTTGGAACAAATATGTTTTCCAGAAGTATACTAATCTCATTAGATGGTCTCTATTCTAACAAGAACTTTGGAGAAAGTGTACAAATGATATATTTTTATATGATAGAAATACACATGGCAGTCAAGTGGCTTAGAGGATAGAGTTTTGGATGTAGAGTCAGATTTATCCCAAGTTCAAATCCAGGCCCAGTCATAGTAATAAGGCTGTATGACCATGAGAAAAAATTTTAACCTCTGTTCCAGTTTCCTCATCTGAAAAATGGGGATGATGATAGTAATAACACATCCCTTATGGTTTTGTTGTGGATTTTAAATGAAATATTATTTGTAAAGGACTTCACAGACTTCATAATGATAACTGATAAATAATGATAAATGATCAATAAATGTTTTATCATCATCATCTATCATGTCATAGGAAGAAATCTCAATTGATTATGGCATAGAAAAATATCTCAATTAAATTTTAAACATTATTTGTGGGCAAGAAGTATATCCTGGTATATCCTAATCTTACCAATTCATGCTATATCTATTCATAAATATTTTAGTGCTCCCCTTACAAATTTTTCTTTTTGCCCCTACATCACTGAAATGTATAAACTTTGGATAAGGATGATTTTACTGTTTTTTAGTGTTTGTGATTTCTCTGGCCTACTTTTAATTATAATCTGTGCTTCAATAGTTGAAAAGAAAAATACTACTTTTCATATTTAATACAATAATAACTGATATTTATATGGCTCTTCAAGGATTTTTGTTTAATGTGTATTAACACTTCCAGGTAAAGTGGAAATGAGAAGGGACCTTGCCCAGCCCAGTTACTGTGCCAAGTAGCACAGTAAAGATTTAAAAGGATACCAGATGAAACAACAATCAAGAAGATGAATCAAGAAGAAAGAAGTTTCTTTATCTACTACAAGACTGTAAAATAACTTTACCAACCATACCAGCTAGGTGGTGCAATGGATAGAGCACCAGCCCTGAAGTCAGGATGACCTGAGTTCAAATTTGACCTCAGACACTTGATAATTACCTCTCTGTGTGATCTTGGGAAAGTCAATTAACTCCATTGCCTTGCAAAAATGGGGGGGGGGGGGAACTATACCAAGACTCTAAGAAACAGAATGCAAGAGAGAGGACATAAGTTTGCTTCAACTCTAATAAATGACTTCTGGGGTGGCTAGGTGGTGTAATGGATAAAGCACCGGCCTTGGAGTCAGGAGTACCTGGGTTCAAATCTGGTCTCAGATACTTAAGCTGTGTGGCCTTGGGCAAGCCACTTAACCCCATTTGCCTTGCTAAAACAAATGACTTCTAAAATCAGCAGAATCTTACTCCTGACTTAGAAGAGCCACGGGGCAGGAAAGAAATAGTTTCATAAAGACATATTATAGGAATTATGTAGGGAAATGGAGCCAAAAAAATTGCATGAGTTCCTGGGACTCTCCAAAAAGACTGAAGGTCAGCAATGAAAATCAAAAAAAAAGAACAATGAAACAAAATCAAAATAATGAAAAAAATTTTTAAAAAAGAACTCACTGAGACTAGCAAGAGATTAACATCAATGAATATCTATATAGTTTACAGTTGAGGATGAAGAAGTTTCCCAACTGGTGATTTCACAAGTAGAAGAAGAAATAGATTAGAGCAAATCCAGAATGCAAGAGCAAAAGGAAGAAAATGAAAGGAAGGAAGGAAGGAAGGAAGGAAGGAAGGAAGGAAGGAAGGAAGGAAGGAAGGAAGGAAGGAAGGAAGACCAAACCTAAACCAGGGAACCAAGATGGGAAATCTTGAGTGATCAAACAAAAGAATACACCAAAAACAATAAAGGAATGCAATAAGAGAAGTCCAAGGTGGGGGGGGCAAACCCAAAAGAAGAGAAGAACTCCACTATAAATGGAATTAGATTCTTAGGAAATGATTTTAAATTGACACTTGTTATGTTCCTGTTGGACTAGCTGCTCAGGATGTGTTTAGGTTCCTTCTGCTAGCCTATCCTTACCCAGGAGAACACTGAAGGGGCAGGAGACAAGGAAGACAAGTTCTCCAAGTTCTCTTAGATCTCCATTTATTAGACCAAATGCAAGTGCTTAAATGTCCTACCCCAAGTACTCCCGTGCACAATAGTCCCTTACAGACACTTGAGTAGGAAAAAAATGAAGAGATAAAAGTGAAATTTGAGATCTTGATTTAAAAAAAAAAGGATTGGACAATAAATAGCTTATATTCAAAAGTAGGAGGCTTCACCTAAGTTGCAGATCCCCTGAGAGCTAGAATGGAGTAAAGAAAGGCTCAATGATTCAATGGCAAAAGAAAAATAAGAACAAAATAGAAAGACTAGCAAAATATAATATTTAAGGTATTTGACCTAGAAAATAAATTGTGTAAAATCAAATTCATAAAGATGATCATCAAGCAATCAAATGATATAATGGCTGCCATATTTTAAGTCACTGTGAAAGAAGGCTCCTCAGATACACTAGAATGAGAAAGCAAAGTGGAAAGAAAATGAAATGACAAGTTACTTAATAAAAAAAAATCCTAATTTAAGAAATCCAGGAATATCATCTACAAAATACAGAGCTTCCAAGTCAAAGAAATATGACAAGTTGAAAAAAAATCTAAAATAGCAAAGAACCACAATCATTATGTAATATTTATAATAAAGAGGAAATCTTAGAATATTATATTTCAAAAGAAAAAAGCTTATAAGCAAGAATAACATCTTTCAATATTGAATACAAACCTACAAGAAAAATACCAGATCTTTAATATGATAAAATACCTTCAGTCATTCCTAATAAAAAGAACACTGAAAAGAAAACACATTTAATCATAATCCTGAATATAAATGGTATGAATTCACCTGTAAAAATAAAATAGGATAAAAGAAGGTAACCTGAATTATAAAGATTTACAGAGTTAAAACTAGGGATAGGAAGAAAATTTATTATATCTCAGATAAAGTTTTTGAAGTTAACATGAAAACAGTCATCTCAAATAAAGAAACAGTAAAAACCAACTTGATTAAAATAGATTAAATAGGGCAACTATATCATGCTTAAGTTGTACCCACTAACAATAACATTCAAATTTCTTTTCTAATTTCTCTTCTCTTCTCCCTTTATATGAGTAGTTCACTAAGTATAGTTCAGGTACCCATAGCCCATTCAAAATAGTACTAAATTTTTTTAGTTCTTTTATATTAAATATGTATATGTGCATGAATATATATGCATGCATATGTATGAAGCACTATAAATAGAGAATCTTGGTGTTAAATGCCAGGCCAAAATTATCACAAATGTCAGAGGATCAATCTATGCTTTGTTGTATCTGGTAAAGAGACTGAATTGAGGGAACAATCATCTGCAAACAAAAAAATCTTGCATCAAAACTCCCTCCTCTTTAGTGTTGACTTGTAGCCTTTTCAAGTTGAAGAATTTGTCATGCCATATTGGATGCTATATTCATCTTCATTGACAGCATGTCTGATAACATCATGATAAAAATTATGGAAGCAAGCATATAGCTTTGTTTCACTCCATTGGTACCTGGGAAAGCACGAAGGCATTGTCCACTATCCAGGATACAGGAAAGCGTGCCATTGAGAGATTGACATACTAGACTAATGAACTTCAAGGTCTCATGGACTAACTATATTAAGGTTTTCGGCTAGACCTATAAATGTTGCATGCAAATCTCTGTTCTGCTCCAGATATTTTTCCTGGAGTTGTTAGGCAGCAAATACCATATTGACTCAGTCAGTCTTTTATGAAGTCATAACAGCTATCAGGAATATGACCACCTTCCATGTGAAGGAAGACTTAAGGTAAGGAGGACTGAAGAAGGACTCTGGCAAGAATCTTGCCAGCAATGAGAGAGAGAGAGAGAGAGAGAGAGAGAGAGAGAGAGAGAGAGAGAGAGAGAGAGAGAGAGAGAAAGAGAGAGAGAGAGACTCTATTATGATTATCACTGGACAATCTATTGCTTTTAACTTTATAAAAATGGACATTGGAGAGATAACCTTCTCCAGCCATAGAACAAGGAAAATTTAACCATCTTATCAATATCACCTGGAATAGAAGTAGAGCTAGGAGAATACCATTCACAACCACTTCTTCCATTGGAAATTTATGGAGAGAGGGATTGACTTCAACATACAGTAAACAGTCAATTATTTCAGCTTCAATTGATAACAGTCTGTTGAGGGCACTAAGGAAGTGTTCAGACCACCTCTCCAGGGCCATGTTCTTATTACCAATCAATGTGACTGCAACAGCACTGAATAGTTGAGATATATCATTTGTCTTTGGCCCACAAATAACCTTCAGGACATTATAAAAGCATTTTGGATTGCTTCTATCAGCATAACACTGAACTTCATCTGCCTTCTTATTGAGTCAAGAATCCTGCATTTCTCTAAGCTTCACATGTACTTTACTTTTGATGGAGCTAAATAGTGATTTCTAGTAATGGAAGACTACCAAATCATTCATACAAGGAATCATCAGTTCCAACAAATTGAGAAGTGTTGAATATTATAGATAAGTTCACTTACCTTAGTAATATATGCTCCAGGGATGTATACATTGATAATGAAGTTGAAGCATGCATTGCCAAACTAGTGTTTGGAGGTTCCAAAGGAGAGTGTAGGAGAAAAGTGCTATTAGACTGATTACCAAACTGAAGGTTTATGGAGTCCTTGTACTGATCTCAGTACTGTATGCCTATGAAACCTGGACAGCATAATAATGCCATGACAGAAAATTGAATTGCTTACATTTGAATTATCTTAAGATTCTGAAGCTCACCTGGCAATGGAAAATAACTAACACTGAACTGAGGTACTCTTTTGAACCAAACCACCAAACATTCAAACTCTTCTACAGAGAGCACAACTCTGATGGGCTGGTCAAGTTGTTTGATTGCCAAATGCACAATTGCCAAAAAGACTACTTTATGGAAAACTCACACAGGGCAAGCACTCATATATAGTAGTCAGAAAAAGTGATACAAGTGATACAAGAATTCTCTCAAAATCTCTCTGAAGAACTTTGCAATTGATTGTTCAGCATGGGAGACATTAACACAAAGAAGGTGCTGTCTTTTTCACTCCACAAGCAAAACTAAATTGAAGTAGCTTAAAAGGAAAAATTGTGCAAATTTATATAATCCACCCTAAATAATCAGATGGCCTATTTGTGCCCTACCTATGGGCACAAATTCCAAGCTCATATTGGTCTGATTGGTCACAATCAGCACTACAGTTTTACTCTAACATAGTGGTGTCATTTTGGTCCTCTTCAAAAATGATGGACAACCAACCATATATACATATATATACATACATACAAATATATGTCATAAATATATATCACAAATATATGTATGTATATATTTATTTATATGTGTGTGTCTCAAAAATAAAAATTCTTTGGGTTCTCAATGATTTTTTAAGAGTGCAGAAGGATCCTGAAATCAAAAAAGTTTAAAAATTGCTAATTTAGGCAATTTCACTTATCAGCTCACATCAATTTATCATCCTGTATTGATAATTCTGTTTCTTGTCAAACAAATTAGGTCTTTAATAACATAAAATTCCACATGTATTATCCATCTTCTGGTGTAATTGAAGTTGTGAGCAGAGAAGCACTAATCCACACATTCCCACTCCTTTTAACCCTATGTAGCAATATAGAATTGCATTTAACTCACTTGTACAGTGCAAGGCATAGACTGAGCAGCTGCCTGAGGCCCATACATGGCTATTATTTATAGTAGTATTTTTGTATTTTTAACTATTTATCATCATGTATAAAACTGCCACCGATTTTATTAGGTTACTATTTTTTATGTGTCATTGATGAAGTTTTTGAGTATTGTATCCCTCACCCCATTTCCCCCATAAGCTCTGTTGGTTTTATTGCATGGTTTGGCATAGTGTAATTGGTTGGCAGGATGAGTGCAGTAGAGATGCAATGTCAGATTATAACAGGATTGAATTCCAAATGAAGCTTGATGAATGCAAAGTACAATAGTATTACAATGTCCCTATTCCTCACTGTCATTTTTCTCTTACTAGGGTATAAGATCACATTAGCTTTTGTTACTGCCATATAACCCTATCGACTTATATTATACTGGCAATCCACTAAAACCCCCTAGATCTTTTTCACTATAACTACTGTATAAACATGACTCACCTCTTTTGTGTCTGTAAGGTTTATTTAATGCATACTATTGCAAAACTTCATATGTATTGCTCATGAATTTCATTATATTAGTTTTAGTCCAATGTTTTAGTCTGTCAAGATATTTTTATTATCTGTTATCCAATATTTTAACTCTGCTTCCACAATTTTTGTTATCTGTGTACTTTAAAATGATGTGCTCTAGGCTTGTATATAAGACTTGATAAAAATATTTACTAGCAGAAGACCAAGGGCAATACCCTTGGGTCTCCACTGGAGACCCACTGCCCTCAGGCATAATGATATTAAACTATCAATAATTAAACTTTGAGTCCATCCATGTAACCATTCTAAATCCATCTCATTTTATTACTGCCTAGTTCACATATTTCCAACACCTCCACAAGAATAATGTAACTTTATCAAAACTTGGCTCAAATATAACCATAGCATTTCCTTTGACCATTAATTTAATAATTCTGTCTAAAAACATACTGAAGTTAGCCTGAAAATACATGCTATTTCTGAAATTATAATGGTTCTTTAAAATCACTGCCTCTCTTTCAAAGATCACTGTTGGGGCATCTAGGTGGTGCAGTGGATAGCACTGGCCTTGGAGTCAGGAGTATCTGAGTTCAAATTAGACCTCAGACACTTAATAATTACCTAGCGGTGCTTAACCCCATTGCCTTGCAATTGCAAAAACGAAAAAAAAACCCCACTTCCCAGGGATACATGTTTGAAAGCTCAATGTCATCCAACATTCTTCAATCACACCCATGCTTCTTATTCAATACATTTCCAAATCTTATCTTTCTGTCTTCACAACACTGCTAGCCATTCTCTTTAAGATTTTTTACATCCTGACCTGGCTTTTTTAGTTCTCTGGAGATTTCTTTCCCCATTACACCTAATATACCTGCTTGGAAAAAAATTAGTAAACAGTTGTGCTGTTCACAGCTCTATCCAAAGCCTTTCCCTCACCTGATCCCTGGGACTCCTTGCAGTTTAGCCAGGGAGTTTTCTTCTCCTGAAGGACTATCTCAGCTTCTGGACCAGCTTCAAGTCCCACGCTTGCCCCACGTAAATCCCTTGACCAGCAGAGGATCCATTCGGCTCAGGAGATAAAAGAAATACACATTAACACACAGGTGGGGAGTGTCAGCAGGACAACTGACAGATACAGTTTATTGAAAACATTAAACAGTTCTTATAGAAGAAAACCACAAAATTAGTATACAGAATAAAAAACAATGATGTAACTCTATTGGGCAGATATTAACCCAGCAGGATGTGACCCAGGTCAAGAAATTTGGAAACAGGGCTTATCAGAAACAGGGTTTATTGAATAGTGATGCAGTTGTGTTATCAAATCAGATTTCCGTGGAAGCCTTCAACTCAAGGGTCAAAAGAGCTCAGGTTATTTTGGCCAGAATTAGCCTCTTGACCCCAAACTCGCTTGAGCAGTCTCTACACTACTTAATATTTCTTACATAGCTATGTCTCATCTGCATACTCCAAGTCTTTTAACTCATATCCCTGCCTCATCTCTCCCCATTCTAATTCATCAGCTCAGGTGTTCCCATGTCAGCACTCTGCTCAATAAATTTTAGTGGCTCCCTATTGCCTCCTAAGTCAATATAATTTCCAATATTTAGCATTTAATGTTCTTTATAATTTAACTCCTTCCTTCCTTTTCACTTTTTTCTATATGTTTGATGATCCAGCTACCCTGGTCTACTTGCTTCTCCTTAAACACAATCCATCTCCCATCTCCATGTTTATACATTCATTGCCTCCATTCCTTCAATGCTCTCTCTTCACTTCTGCCTTTTGTTTTCCCTGTCCTTTTTCAAGACTTATCTCAAATGTCGGGGGCGGGGGGCAGAGAGGCAGTGTAGTGATAGAACACTGGCCCTGGAGTCAGGAGGACCTGAGCTCAAATCCAGTCTCAGACCCTTAATACTCAATAGTTGTGTGATCCTGAAAAAAGTCATTTAATCCCATTGCTTTATGAAAGAAAGAAAGAAAGAAAGAAAGAAAGAAAGAAAGAAAGAAAGAAAGAAAGAAAGAAAGAAAGAAAGAAAGAAAGACAAATCTCAAATCATTCTAACAGGATTTTCCCCAGCTCTCATCTACTAAAGTCTCCCTCATTAAGATTGCTTTCCATTTATTCTGTATACATCTTTCATTTATCTAATTGCTTACATGTCTTCTCCATTAAAATATAAGCCCCTTAATTTTGAGGGCAAGATCAATATTTACCTTTTGTTATATTCCTGGAGCTTAATATATTTCCTAGCACATAATAAGTATTTTTAAAATGCTTATTAAAGAACAGATCATATGTAATATAATGATACTGTCACTACCCCATCCTCCCTACATCCTTTGAGATTTTAGATCAACAAATAGTATCCATCTCATATCTTCTCCATCTTCATAGGTTCCTTGTCTTTTGCCACAAACATATCCCCTATACTAACAACAATTCAAGCCTATTTTCTTTGATATCTTCTGTCTGTAGCTATTCTGTCTATCTCTTCTACAGCACAAAATTTCTATACTTGCTGACTCCTTCTTCTCACCAGACACTATTTTTTAAACTTCTTGTGATTTGATTTTGCCACCAATATACTAAAATTACTCTCTCACAGAGTCATTAATGACCTCCTAATCCCCAAGTCTAGTGGTCTTTTCTCAGGCTTTGTCAGCCAATCTCACTGTAGCATCTCTTTCACCCAGATAATCACTGTCTCCTTTTTGAATCTTTCTCTTCCCCTGGACTTTCAATATGCTGCTTCTCCCCTTATCTCTCTAAACACTCCTATATCTCTCTTCTCCCTGTTTCAACACCCCAAATATAGGTTTTCAAAATATTCTGTCCTCAGCTCTTCTCTTTTCTTATCACTGCACAAGCCTTTCCTTGGTGAACAAATCTAATCCCACCTGAATACAAATAATTTCCAAACCTATATCTAATTCTAATCTCTCTCTCTCTCTCTCTCTCTCTCTCTCTCTCTCTCTCTCTCTCTCTCTCTCTCTCTCTCTCCCCCAAGCTTCATATTTACACTTTCAGTTACATATCAACCAATCAACAAGAATTCATTGTGTCTATCATGTGCCAAGTATTATACAGCCTTCAACCTCAAAATATGTACCATTCTATTGTAGGTCACCTTCTATCTCCAACTGATTGATATTTAACAGGTCAAATTCAAAATTTCCCAAACCAATTTTTATCTTCTGACTTCAAACAACCTTCTTTGCCTATCTTATTTAATTCCATTAATGGTGCCACAATTCTAAAGTCACAAGAAACTATATTAGTCATATGCATCCCTCCTCCCACATGCAATCAATAGTTCATATTATGCCCATTCCATCTACAAGATTTTTTGTCCATTGTTTCCATTCGAACACCACCACCTTAATTTAGATCTTCACTTTGACTCTTGTCTCTTTCCTCTGCAAACCATCCTAATGCTGTTTCTAGGCAAATCCTGGGAAAGTAATAGCTCAGATACTGTTCCATTGCTCAAAATCTTTCTTTCACTATTCACTGTGTGTGTGACAATATAAGCAGGCAATTATCTCATCAACGATTATGACTATAGATCAATGATAATTGCAATAGTGAGTTAAAATTGATTTTCTGCTTTGATACAAACAATGGATTCTTGATATCATTGATGGCGATATTATTTCAATTGCTTTATATCACAAACTAGCAATGCCTCCTAATCCAATCTTATATGAGCATGTCTGTGTATAAATTCTCTATAAAGGAATTAATATCTTAGAAATTTTCCTTTTGGGTTATTTCATATTTCTTAGATACCAATGTAATTTGAATTATCCATCTTGTTTCTAGATGTCCTTATATGAACTGGCCTACATTTTTTCTGATCATACATTTCTATGATAATTTATTTTATTCCATTACTTGCAAACAAGTCAATATTGGTAATGTGGTTCAGTCTATTTATGCTCACCACATGGTTTTTCAATGATTTTGGCTCACCTATAATTTTAATTCTTCTGGGACCATAGTATCCCATGATTTGCAGCTATATAACACTATGGAGAAATTATTAATGTCAAGAAAATTGTGCATTTTCTAAAGTGAGCAGTTGGAATCATTGAAAACACTGCAGTTTCAAAAAAGTAATTTCACTATCTTAGTCCTCCAGGAAAAATCTGGAATCAATTTCTTACCCATCTGTAAGGCCTATCTTTTCTGTGTATACATATACATTTGTAAACATATTGTTGGAGTTTAGTTATGTCTGATTCTTCACAACCCCATTTGGGATTTTCTTGGCAAAGATCCTGGAGTGATTTGTCATTTTCTTCTCCAGCTCACTTTAAAAATGAGAAACTAGGACAAATAGGGTTAAGTGACTTAACCAAGGTCACCAAGATAGAAATAGTCTGAGGTCAGATTTGAACTCAGGAAGATGAATCTTCCTGATGCCAGACCTAGTGCCCTATCTACTGTGCCATCTTACTGCCTGTAAACACATGTATGCCTTTGATCATTTATATGTATATATAGATTCATATATACATATAAAAATACTCATATAATATACAGATTTGTTATTTCATTCATATGGAGAACTCCCAAGTAGAGAGATTCCCTCTTCCAAGATGAGTAAGTACCTTTCCCAAAAAATTAGAATCAGAGGTACCTGAAGCAATTAGCTCTCCAGGGATGGACTGGGTTCCCCTAGGGATCCCCAAGATTTCTTCAGTGGGGTTTAAGAGATCAAAACTAAATATATATATATATATATATATATATAATTTATATATTAAAATATTTTAATATTTTAATATATAAACTATATATGTATAGTTTATATAATATGAATATTTATGCTTATATGTTATATATATGTATATATATAAATAATCCATGAAAACAAGGCCTTTCACATCCTTAATTCTTAATTGTGCAAAGAAATCCTGAAACCAAAAAAGTTAAGAGCCGTTGGTCTAGAGTACTGAAATGTTAAATGACTTACTTAGATATAACCAATATGTCTGAGGTAGAACTTGTACATCTCTCTTTGTACTGTCCCTCTTCTCACTCTCTCTCAAGTCAAGTAATTAATTATAAGAGAAAGTTAAAATCTAATTACATTCTACCTTTAAGAAATAAGAGGGTAAAATTTTAATCTGTGCAAATGAATATATGTGCCATTAGGTGACAGACTGGATAAAAGAACTGAGTTCAAATTCATTCTCAAACTTTTCATAGCTCTATAATCCCAGGCAATTCACTTTAGCCCTATTTGGTCAGTTTCTTCATCTTTAAAATGAGTTGGAGAGAGAAAATGACAAACAATTCCAGGGTCTTTGACAAGAAAACCCCAAAATGGAAACAGGAAGAGTCAGCCATGATTGAAATGTTTCTTATATAATTTCCAAAATGCCTTCTGTGCTAACACCAAAGTTAATCATTAATAAATATTTATAAAGTGTCTATTATGGGCCAGTCCCAGTTCTAGGTGCCAAGAATTATAAAAAATGTAACAATTCCTATTTATGATGGGAGATTTTTATGGAGAAATATGATGAGTTCAGTTTTTTTAAATCTTGATTTTAAAATTTCTCCAGGACTCTCAATTTGAAATGTCTAACAATCAATTGGTAATATGGAACTAAAGTTTTGGGAAAAGATTTGGTATGGAGAAGATAGTTAACACACTGATAGCTGATATGGTTACTAAATGGGAGAATAAAAAAAAAGAAGAAAGTAGAGTCTTGGACAGAAGCTTGAGAAATACCTACAATAATAAGTAATAAGATGGATGATGAACCAGGAAAGTAAGAAGCAACAACCAGACAGGTAGGAGTTGAATCAGAAGAGAATTTTTCATATCATGAAAACCCAAAGTAAAAAAGGATTTGAAGGAAAAGAAGGTGATCAACAATGCCAGCAATTAGGTCAAAAGAACTAAAGACTGAAGAAATACCATAAGATTTGGCAACTGAAGGATCACTAGAACTTTGAAGAGAGAAGTTTCAGTTGAGTGACAAGTTTGAAAACTAAACTGCAAGCAATTGAGAAATAAGAGAAGAAATAGAGGCACAACTTTTTGAAAATTAATTTTGCTCAATTAACAAAATCAAATTTCTTTCCTCTCACCCCTTAATCACTGCAAATCAAAAAGGGAAAAATAAAATTCTTGTAATAAAACATTCCCACATTGACTATATACAAAAAATATCTATCTTATTTTATATTTTGAATCTATCACCTCTCTTTTAAGACACTGAAAAGGTACAAGGAATAGAATGTTGGTCCTGCAATCTGGAGAATCTGAATTCAGATTTGATTTTAGACACTTGCTAGCTATGTGACCTTGGGCAAGTCACTTAACTTCTGTCTACTTGTTTCCTCAACTATAAAATGGATAGCATACTAGCATCTACTTTCCAGGTTTCTGAGAAGCTCTGAAGGTTAAATTAGATACTTTTAAGTACTTAACTCAATAACTGGTATATAATAGATATGTAATAAATACATATTTGATCTTTTCTTCCTTCCTTCCCTACAAAGGAGAATAGTAAGTTTCTTCTGGATGATCAATTCTCCTGAGTTATTATTGACTATTGCACTGATCAGAGCTCCTAAGTCTTTCACAGAACATTTTTAGGGACAAAAAAAGTTTATTTAGATATTGCTGCGGTCAGCAGAAGCTAAGGGAAAGAAAGATTAGCAGCAGCAGCAGTAACCGCAAGAGCAGATGCCATGAGGGAATAATTAGTAAGGAAGGATATAGGAGATAGTAGATTTTGGAGGATGATGCTGTCCAAGAATGTACTACCTTACCAAATGAAGACAAGCTCAGATGACTGTTTGAAGAACTAAACTAGGAAAGGTAGAAGAGATACAAGAAGAAAGTTTGAGGAGATATGAGTGTCTTGTGAAGGATTTTTTATGAAGGAGAGAAGGGTATATTTGAAAGCAATATAAAAGGAAAGAATTGATAGAAAAGACCTGAAGACTTAAGAGTGGAGATATTTGAGGATGCAATATGCACCAAAGAACACATAAGAGGAATGAATGCTGGTCAGATTTGAAAACTATTCTGTGATGCCATGTTAAACATTAGGACCAAGAGAAAAAGAACATGTTATTGAAAAAAATGGCATACTGATGAGAATAAAATATCTTGAGTCAGATAAGCACTGAAAAAGCTTGGAACTCAGAGCCAGTTTTACCAGATACCAGCTAAAGCATGACCAAAAAGAAAATAGCTCTAAAAGAATTTTCATTTAAAGAGGCTATGAAAGCCATTTAGACACTCAATTAAGATCCGGGGAAATGAGCCTCACATGGAACTGATTCTCCTGAAAAAAAAAAAAAAAAAAACTAAAAATAAAATGAAATAAACACTTCCATTTTTCCGTGATGTTTCCAAGGACTTGTCTTTTCTCTCTTCCTCCACTAATTTGTGTGCATACCTGGACTAATGGTAACTAGGGACTGAAGAAGAATCTATGCAATGTCTCCCTGTGGGTGTGTGGGAGGGGGTTTAGTGGGAGTGAGTATGTTCATCTATGGGTTAGGACTGGCAAAGCTTCATAGTTAATAGGTCTGAACTAAATATAAGTTTCAAAATTCAAAATTTTGTATCCTCTTATTTGCTCTAACATCCCCCTTCTCTTGTCTTTCATAAGTAAAAGCACTTCTTGATTTGGACAATGCTAAATTTGACAGTCTCATCTGTTGATTTGTCTAAACTCCTTAGCCTATCTTCCCAGGCTTATGTCTTATTACTCCCCTTTTGTGTACTCAAGCCAAAATGGATTTACTGTTCCTCTGAACATACTGTGAGTCTTTATATTTAAAGCTTCAATCTGCCTAGAATGCCCTCCACTCCACCTCCATCTCTGTCAAAATCATATCCATTTCATTGTGTACAGCAGCAAATGTTTAGGCAATATGGCAATATGCAGTGAATCAATCCAATCATACCTTTCAATCCAGAGATTCCATTGTTCAGATTTCATCCCCAAAATGCTATAATGATAAAAGAACTTCTCTGAACAAAAACAAGCAATATAAATAGGAACACTAATTATATTAGGAAAATTTGTTGAACTACATGAATAACTTGAACCACATATTGAACTACAAAAATTGTTGAACTACATGTTCAACAATTTAAAAAAGGCTCGATATATTGTTATTTTTATGTAATAGGATATTATGATGTTATAAAAAATAAACATGAAGCATATAAAGAAATGAGTAGGTCGATATGGTGACAGAAAGCAAAATCAGGCAAGCCAGAAATATATACATATTATAAAAAAGAAAATGAAACAGAAGGAAACATGGGGTAGAGAGGAGAAAGGAGAAAAGGAGAGAAAAACAAATTCAGAAGAAATGGAACCTCAGGCAATATAGAATTAACTCAAATCAAAAGACTGTTTTGTTTGTTTGTAAATTTGTTTGGTTTTGCTCTGATGAATTCTATCCAACCTCCAAAGCTGAGCTCAAGTGTTTCGCTTTCTATGAAGTTTTACCTGATCCCTGTAACTATGCAGTCTTTCATGACATTCTTTGAAACTTCTCTTACAGTACTTGCTCTTTACTTGCTTTTATTGTTCAGATGTTTTTAGCCTTATCTGACTCTTCATGACCCCATTTGGGGTCTTCTTGGCAAAGATATTAGAATAGTTTGCCATTTTCTTCTCCAGCTTATTTTACAGATGAAAGAACTGAGACAAACAAGATTAAGTTGCCCAGGATCACATAGCTAGTAATTATCTGAAGCCAAATTTGAGCTAAAATCTTCTTGATTCCAGGTTCAACTTCTATGTACTGCTTCTAAATTAGATTTATTATGATATATACTTTTTGTTGTATATTACAGTATAAAATCCTTTATGAATGGGAATGATATCCTATTTCAGTTTCTATCCCTCACTTTTGTCACTCCATAATTTTTATTTATTGAATGAACAGAAATTAGAAAAAGATTCAAATGATATTGAATGTTTCCTTTAAAAATACTCTCTGAGGGGGCGGCTAGGTTGCACAGTGGATAGAGCGCCGGCCATGGAACCAGGAGGACCTGAGTTCAAATCCAGCCTCGGACACTTAATGACCTACCCGTATGGCCTTGGGCAAGTCACTTAACCCCATTGCTTTGCAAAAACCTAAAAAAAATTAAAATAAAATAAAAATACTCTCTGAGTGGCAGCATGGTCCAGTGATCAAACCTAGAATCAGACAAATGATGGGCCCAAATTTTAATTCTTCCATGTAGTTGGTTTAAGACACTTAGAAAAATCTATAAATCTCTCTGGACCTTGGTTTTCCCATTAAAGAACTTTAAAGTTCATAATAAAATGCTGTAGAATAATAAAAATAATAATATAGATGCTATCTTAAGTTATAGATTTATACCTGGATTGAATTTTAGATGCCATCTAATACAACTCCTTAATTTTACATATGGGGAAACTGAGGTCCCAAAAGAATGCTAAATGTGTGACCCTGAATAAGTCATTTAACCCAGGATAACCTCAAATAGTGTTATGAAGACTCGACTGAACAAAATTATTATTAATAATTATCATTGATGACTATGATGTCAATGATGACAATTATACAACGCTCAGGGTCACACAGTTAATATCTGAGGCTTCATTTGAATTCAGATCTTGACTCCATATGTCCTACCTCTGACTCATATTAGTTGTTTGATTTGGGGAAATTTATTTATTCTTTTCAAGTTTCCCTTTGCCACCCCACAAGGCTAAATTGGAAGGAAAGTATTAACGTGCATGGCTACAAGAAGTAAATCTCAATTCAAACACAAGTATAATGACCATCCTTATATAAACATCAAAGACATTCCTTTCTTATAAACATACGAGTTATTTTTTAGAAGTTGTGGTAACCCTTTAACAGTACTATTTGTCCTTGTTACTTACATAGGAATACTACCATTCAACAGATCTAATGGAGAGATATCCACTGGAGGAGTCAAATGAAAAATGTAATGTCATTGACTTATCCATATCTTTCTAGATTGCTGAAATTGTAGCTAAGTAAAAAGAGGAATACTGTGAGAATGATAAGATGTCTCCCCACTATAAAAAGGAAGGGAACAAACAAATCTGCTTCTCATACCACTTGAGGGCAACCTGTGATCTGCTCATCAACAAAATATTCAGTGATAAAGACATTCTCTTCCTGGCACATTAAAGGGAGAAACTGAGACCAGACAGCTCATGAGATAAGGCGCACTCTCCCTTCAGGAGCACATGCCACTTTGGCACACACAAATATCACTCACTCACACACACATGGACTCAAGCCTGTGCATAATTCTCTTGACAACTCAAACTTAGAGCATTAACATATGAATGGAGAAGCTTATAGTGATATGCCCCCAAATGGAGTCTGCAGTACAAATTACAATGAAACATATAATAACTCTCTTCCCAATGACCAACTCACAAAAGCAGCAGGGCTGATCTAATCTCTGTCTATATGTAAGCTATGTAGATATGTATGATGCACACATAAAATCATACACAGACTTGTACACACACATGCAAATGTATTTTCCTACAGAAAATAAATCATAGAATTACAGGATTTTTAGATTTGGAAGTGATGTTAGAAATCAGTTAGATCAGTCCCTTCATTTCACATGTGAGAAACAAGATGTCTCGAGAGATAAGATGCCCTTTCCAGGTCCCAGCAAATTGTCTAGCACATAGTGGGTGCTTGATAATAAATGTTCATTAATTGGTTTATTACCAAAGATTATCTAATTAGTAATAAGTAATTTCAATTTTTTGGCTCCAGAACAAGCATTCTTTTCACTACATTCATTAGATATATCAATCAATCAATAGATAGATAAGTTGACATGCATACTCATTTATATTTTTAAATTCAGTAAACTCATTTTAAAAAGATTGAGTTGCCTAGAGGAAATATATATATATATATATATATATATATATATATATATATATATATATATATCTCCCTTCCCATAATATATCTAAACAGTATTGTCAGTCTCCTGTGGTTATGTCCTTTCTCCTGACCCCATTATATCAGGCTATAGGTGATTTTTTAACCTCCTTTTTTTAAATGACCCTTTTCTAAATCTCAGCAATGTATAAGAGAGGAATGAGGCCTTAGAAATGACACTAAGGTCCAGAGAGAGTTATTTGCTCAAGACCTCACTGCTAAAAAGTGCTGGGATTGGGTTTTAAACACAGTCAAATCCCTTGTATTTATGCAGCATCACCAACTAACATTTTGTTAGTATGAAAATTTCTGGAAGATTCCTATCTTATGTAATGTGAACTGGAATAAGAACAGGGAGTTATTTGTGTAAATGTCTAATCTACTTCACTATTCTCTAACCTCCTTAAGGTCAGAAAATTCCTCATAAATGTTTGCAGGTCCCGCAGTGCCTAACATTGCAAATCTATGAATCAAAGGCTTGAATTAATGTAGGAAGATGGTATTTCTTAGGGTCAAAATACTCACTCTCAGTCAGATAAAGGCTTTACATAATATATATAGGCTTGAATCCATCTGTGTTTGCCTCTTCCATGCAACTCTCATGTGAAGTCTCACTAAATCATCCAGGAGGTCACCTTCCTCTCAATGTGTTGGAGGCCTTCTTTACATTCCCTTTATTTTACATAGATACCACTGAATATGTGCTTTTATAATCTGTTCCTAAATTTAATCAGAGGCATAGAAAAATGTCATCATTGTAAAGAAATTTGATGGGATATTAAGAGATGACATTTCAAGACCCTCTTTCATTAAAAGGATCAATATAATTGGGGGACTTAGTAGCCTTTTCAATTCTGCCTTAATCTCTCTGATTGTTTTGTTTTTAAAACCCATGTTCCTCATCTTGATTTTATTACCTTCTATTGTAAACACACTACAGTGCTTATTTGCCCAGGTTTGGACCTTAGCACCAAACCAAACTTTTGCTGTTTAATTGATTGGTCATGTCTAACTCTTTGTGATCCCATTTGAAGTTTTCTTGGCAAAGATACTGGAATGATTTGTCATTTCTTCCTCTGACTCATTTTACAGGTGAGGAAACTGGTCAAACAGGATTAAGCGACTTGCTCAAGGTTACACAGCTGGGAAGTTTCTGAGGAAGAATTTCAACTCAAGACCACTTGGCACTCTTGTCTACTTCGTCACTTAAAATATGTTCCCACACTTGCCCCCGCCATTTGCTATAACCTCAACTTCTTCCTTCCTGACTTTAATTGCAATCTTCTTCTTTCTGTCTAGTTTTGTATCCCTGCTACCAGTTCAGGCTTATGGACCCTATCTATTATGGACCCCTGTTTATTACTAGAAGGGAGAGAGGTAGACCAAGCAAGGTCAGATGCCCATCTTCAAGTCCAACACTTATGGGTCAGAGTCATAACTTGCTCCTATCCCTCTAGATTCTTCTACATTTCCTGAATTTCCTGAATTACTATCTTAAAAATATTATAGAATGATCATATGGAAGCGAGAATAGATTCACTATGTAGAACTATGAATAAAGGATGCTAACTTTTAAGTGAAGTTCACAGAGAAAAAAATTCCTAGTGATTAAGCCTGTCCCAAAATAAAATGGGTTAAGGTGATACATTCTCCATCAATGGAAATCTCTACATCTTAACTAAAATTCATTATTTTAAAAAAATCCTTCTTCTAACCTTCTCTATTTGTGTCAGTTGAAATGCTATCCTTCTCATAAACCATGGAGTCCAATAAACTCCAATCCATTCTGATTTAGTGAGACTTCACATGAGAGTTGCATTGAAGAGGCAAACACAGATGGATTCAAGTCTATATATTATGTAAAGTCTATATCTGGCTGAGAATGAGTACTTAGTCATTCTCAATTTCTAAATCTCCTTATTCCACAGATCCAATGTTTCAAAAGTTTGTTTATTCCTACTCCACGATATCTCTTGCATCCATCTCATTCTCTCTACTCACATAACCACACTAGTTCAGGACATTATACCTTTCATATGGACTTTTGCAGCACCCTAATAATAATTCTTCTTGCCTCAGTATCAACTTTCCAAGAAGAATCTGACCATGTCATTCCCCTTCTCGATAAACTAGTGATTTCCTATACAAATTCCATCTCCCAATTTCTATCTCCTTTAACCCTCTCATTCCAAAATCACCCCTAAAACCCACCCATCCCTTCCATTATACCCTCTGGAAAACCTGTTTCATGGGCAAATTATTCTTATCCTAAATCTTTTCCTCTCCCTGCTCTTAGCAAACATTAAAAACTGTCTTTTCGGGCAGCTAGGTGGTGCAGTGGATAGAACACCAGCCCTGGAGTCAGGAGGACCTGAGTTCAAATTCGACCTCAGACAATTAATAATTACCTAGCTGTGTGGCCTTGGGCAAGCCATTTAACCCTATTGCCTTGCAAAAACCTTTAAAAAGAGTTAATCAAAAACTGTCTTTTCCTTGAATATGTAGCCTCCTTGGCTACCCTTTCTAGTACAGGGCATTTATTTCCCGCAGTTCATTGGTTAAGGTAGAGGACTTGGAATATTCCTTGTTTCCCAGTGCTATTTCAAGCCCCACCACCACCTGGATCACCCTGAGGTTCATGCAATTCATATCTGCCCCTTAATCAAACTGCTGGTAGCTATTGTCTCCAGGTCACTTCTCTTCCTCCTTCAGTGATTTCAATACCTGGCTCAAAAATTTTTATTTTCTTCTCAACTTTTTGCTTCATACCTGAGCACTTCAATATGCTTATTGATTTACCCTTAATCACTCTAAATATCATCTATTAACCTACTCACTTCCCATGATCTACTCTTCCACTCCACTTCAACCACAAATAAAAATAAGCAAACCTATGATCTTGCCATCACCTGCAAATTAATTACTTCCATGTTCAAGAATTCTGAAACTCAATTATCTTATCATAATCTATTATCTTTCTACCTCACCTTTCATTTATCTTCAATCTCTCTCTCTCTCTCTCTCTCTCTCTCTCTCTCTCTCTCTCTCTCTCTCTCTCTCTCTCTCTCTCTTTCTCTTTCTCTTCCCCCTTCTCCTAACTCCTTCCCTGCTGATTACAAACATGACCATAACTCCCTCCCTCAACTTGAAAATCTCACTTGATCATTCTATCCTCATTTCATCATTATATATCTCCATTATATTTCTTCTAACATTTGAAGCTAAACTCAAAAAGACTTTCCATAAAAAATAACTCTATTTTATCTCCTCACTCACTTCTTTACCCCTTGCAATTTGATTTCCAAATTCAACATTCCAAAACAATCTCTTGAAAGTTACCAGTGATCTCTTACTTCTCAAGTTGAATAATCATTTCTTCATTCTTCATTCTCCTATAGCTTTTGACATTATTGATCATCTTCCTCTTGATATTCTTTTCTCTCAGGCTTTTCATGATACTTCCTTCTCCTAGATTTTTCCTACCTATCAAACCATTCCCTCACTTTCCTTTACTGGATCCTCATCCATCATCTAAGTAACTACCTCTACCTTTAAGTGTCCCACAGGGTTCATTTCTGGAGTATCTTTTTTTCTCCCCTATACTAAATTTATTGATCTCATCACCTCCCACTACTTTGCCATCTCTATTCTGATTATTCTCAGATCTACCTATGCTTCCCTAATCTCTCTGCTGACCTCTATTTCCACATCTCCAATTATCTTTCAGACATCGTAAACTGGATGTTCAAGAGACATCTTAAACTCAGCATGCAGAATACTTAACTCATTCTCTTTCCCCCTAATCCCTACATGCCACAACTTCTTTACAATGCTATCCTCATAGTCCCTCAAACTCAAAACCTAGATTTCATCCATGACTCATTATCTCTCACCTCTCATAACCAATTAGTTGCCAAGATCTTTTGATTTCATCTTTGCAATATCTCTTAAATGCATTGCCCTCTGTACTCTGATACTTCCATCACTCTGGCATAAACTCTCATCACCTCACAACTAGATTATTACAATAGCCTGCTTATGGTTCTGCTTACCTCAAGTCTCTCCATAATCCAATCTATTCTCCATTCAATCACAAAACATATCCTAAATGCACAGGTCTGACCACATCACCCTCAGGATTCAATAAATTCTGATGGATCCCTATAACCCCCAAAATCAAATTAAAAAATCCTCTGCTTGGCATGCAAAGACTTTCCTAACTTAGACCCCTCCTACCTTTCCAGTCTTCATAAACCTTACTCTCCACCAAATAATCTTGGATCCAGTGACACCTCCATCTCTAGTCTCTAGGCACTTTCTCTGACTAACTCCCAAGTCAGAATGGTTTCCCTCTTCATCTCCATCCACTGGATTCCCTATCTTCTTTAAAGTCCCAACTAAAATTCCATCATCCATGGGAAGCCTTTCCTAACCCCTCTTAATTCTAGTGCCTTCCCTCTTAATTATTTACTATTTTCCCCATATGGATCTTATATTTTAGTTTGCCTTTTATTGCCCTTTGGATTGGTATTTCTTTGAAGGCATGCCCCATCTTATATATCTTTTTTATCCCAGAGTTTAGTAGGTGCTTAGTAAATGTTTTTTGACTGACTGATCCCATTGGTCTCTATAAGAATAGAAAAATTTATTCCAATAGGAATAGAATTGTCAGAAGGAAAATTGGGATCCTGGTTTTACAATTTTCACCCCTAAGACTCAGATCATTTGTTAGATTAGAGCAACTATTTATAGTTTATAAGTGGCTTTATCATGAATAATCTCATTTAAACCTAACAAAAATTCTATGACATAGACAATAAAATTGTTATTTCCAATGTACAGAAGGAAAAAATGAGCATCAGAGAATGCAACTGATATAAGAAAGTTCTCATAACTAACAAGTGACTAAGATAGGAAATAAAACCAATGTTTTATGATTACAAGCATAGGGCTCTTCCAACTGTATTTCATAGTGTTTTTCCTCCTAATTTATATTTAAAATCTGCACCATAGGAATGCAATGGATCAGAATGACCAACACATAATTTATCATATACACGCATTTCCAAATGCATGCATATTCACACATCATTGCTTAGGTCCTGATTGGTTCAGAATGAGAACATATAGCAATTGTTTCTGTTTTTGCTGGAAACCTGAGTATTTTTCCCCTCAAAGACTAATTTTTTTTTTGCACTAAGTAAAAGAGGTTATCTTTGCTTTATCTCTTTTTAACCTGGCCTAGATCACTGAATGGGTGTTGCCTTGGTCAAACTGAGACCTATTAAAGTACTTAGTTTAAAAAGGTCAATATTTCTCACTGTATCCTGGTTTATCTTCAATAATCCTGACCCATATCTGGTCAATGGACCCAGATGGCTCTGGAGGAGATGGTGAAGTTGCTGACTTTACACAGTGCCCCCTACTTAAATCCAATGCACCTGTGTGTCATGGCATCACCTCCCTAATGTCAGGGCCATCTTTGAGGATGACAAAAGAATGACAAAAACAGCAACACACATGCACACACACATATATAAATAATAATACATACAAATCTACACATGCTCACACACACAAACACACACAAACATACACATACACATTTTGAGGATCAAGAGATAGTGTGATCTTGTTTTTCTGCATACAATCTCTACTCAAGATCTTATCACTAACTGTCTCTCTCTTCTACATCTGGAATATTCTATTTCAACATCAATGCCCTGACTTTATTCAAGTCCTGCTAAGATCCCAGATTCTATAATAAACCTTTTAAAATTCCATTTAGTTTATCCTGCATATTTTTTATTTGGACACAAGTATTTGCATGCTATCTTCCCCTTTAGCCTCTTAGCTCCTCACAGACAAGGGTTGTCTTTTGTCCTTCTATGTATTACTGGTGCTTTATGTATTTAATAAATTGATTTATTGAGTCTGAAAAATAAATCAAAGCATAAGGATGTAATTCTGCATAAAGGAATTTTAAATCAAAAGATGAACTATTTTCCTAATTATCAACCTCTATCCTGAAAAGTATTTCAATGCAATGTGAGTTTATCTTTTGTGTTCTATTTTGTCATCTTTGCTCTAGTAAGGAAAATAGCATCGTTCCTTTGTCCTACACATAGGAAAGCTGAAAAGCAAGAATCCTCTTCATAGCAACAACTACACCTGTTTTTAGGCTTCAAGATTGAGGGCAGATGTTGATTTGTCATATTCTTATTTATTGTTTTTCAATGCCCAGTTTTTGGTAAACCTTCATTACAACTGTCCCTAAGATGATTGATTTTCATTTCAAAGTCCCAGGAGAACTGGAAAAGTTTGGAGCATACCAAATGCATTGTTCTCCTTGGGGCTCTGACTCTGTCAGCCACAGGATAGGTACATCTACTATTTCTAGCTTATTTCTCCATCATCCTTTATATGTAGAACTCAGCTTCTCTCCCCAGGGGAAATGCTCATAAAACCATACGCATAAGGCAGCTTAAAAAACCATCACCTGATTTTCCTAAGGCTTTCTGAAAATGAAAACAGAGTGATAAAAGGATGTTTTCATGATGGCAAAGACAGCTGGATGGTTGTTTCTCTAATGATGTAAAGTTCCAGATTATACCTTACAGGAGTAAGAAGCAAATGACAAAGGACCTGAGTGACAATGAAGACTAGCTGTTCAAGGGAAAATCAGCATATTCCCCCATTCAAACCTCAACTTAGTTTAGAAACTCAAAGGATTACTTGTGCAGATATATGTAGTGAGGCATGCTTGACTTACTCAATTCAGTTTTATTCAATTCAATTCCACGATTTTTTTCAAGTTATCGAATGTATTGGCATACAGTTCAGCAAAGTAGCTCTGAACTATCTCTTTAATTTCCTTCTCATTGGTGCTTAGTTCTCCCTTTTCATTTTTGATACTGGTTATTTGGTTATCTTCTTTATTTTTTTTAAAATCAGATTAACCAAAGGCTTATCTATTTTATTGGCCTTTTCATAAAATCAATTCTTAGTTTTATTTATTAGTTCAATGGTTTTCTTTCTTTCAATTTTATTAATCTCTCCCCCACAATTTTCTGAATTAATTGGGGATCTTTAATTTATTCTTATTCTAGCTTTTTTAGTTGCATACCCAATTTATTATCCTCTAATTTTTATATTTTATTATATAAGATTGTAGAGATATAAAGTTTCTCCTCAAAACTGTCTTGGCTGCATCCCATAAATTTTGGTATGATGTCTCATTATTACCATTTTCTTGGATATAATTATTGATTATTTCTATGATTTGTTGTTTGATCCACTCATCATTTAAAATTAAGCTATTTAGTTTAAAATTAGTTTTTGGTTTCTCTTTCTATGACTCTTTATCATATGTAATTTTTATTGCACCGTGGTCTGAGAAGTATGCATTTATTCTTTCTGCCTTTCTGCATTTGATTATATGCCCTAGTGCATGATCAGTTTCTATATAGGTGCCATATGCTGCCAAGAAAAAGGTATATTCTTTCCTATCCCCATCAAGTTTTGTTCAAAGATCTATCATAACTAAGTTTTCTAAGATTTCATTCACCAATTCCACAGTTATTAATCAAGCCCATTCTACATTCCAAATAGCATGATTAAATAAAAGAGGACTGACCTTCCAGTCAGGAAGACTTGATTTCAGTCTCTTATAAGTATTAATTGTGTGAAAATGAACAAATCACTTAACTTCTCATTTTCCATAAGCAAATTTCTTTTTTTTAGTTAAGTGGCTTGCCCAAGGCCACACAGCTAGGTAATTATTAAGTGTCTGAGGCCAGATTTGAACTCGGGTACTCCTGACTCCAGGGCTGGTGCTCTATCCACTGCACCACCTAGCCGCCCCCATAAACAAATTTCTAAAACAAGTGTTTTCCTTTTGTTTTTAAATCATGGCCTTCTGAGGTAGTCTGGTAAAGTTCATTCTCAGAATAACTTTTTTTAAGTACATAAAATAAAATATTTGTTATTACAAAGGAAATCAATTATAGTGAAAAAATTACCAATTTTATTTTAAAATTCATGGACCCCAGGTTAATAGTTCCCATTCTAAAAGAAACAAAATACAGATAAGTCACCAACTGATATTAATTGAAAGAGTTTTGATACCAGTAATTCTCTATACCAATAACATCACAGGTCCAAATTATCCCTTGTCACCTTCAAAAAAAAAAAAAACAAACAGATCAAGATTCTAGATTCTAAGGGAGGTATCAGAGATAAATGGCACAACCCTAGTGTTTATACATTTTATTATCTACTAGGATAAATATGACATGGAAACAATAAGGATATGGTAATTGTAAAGAGAGGCACATGCTGAGTACAAAAAAAGGTCAGATTCTGCCAGAAGGGGTTGCTCTTTGATGGGTGCTGATTTTTTCTATTGATAAAAGCTCTATTGAATTTCTTTAACTAGGTAAGTTGTGGGTGTTATAGTTTTGTGGTAGATTTTTTTTCCTATTTTAAACTTCTAAAATGATATGCATATGTGGGAAATTGGTGGAAACATGCAAGTGGTATTAGAGAAATTCCATAATTTTCTGGATGAAGGCAACAAGAAAAATTAAGAAATAACTTCCTATTATGGACATTTCCACATTTTCATTTGTAACTTTGTCTTTCACAAAATTGTCATAAGAATAAAATAAAATAATATTTATAAAGTATTTCATAAATCTTAAACTATAATAAATTACAATAAACTATTATAAACTTCAATAAATATATTACATATAATAAATATATAAAAATAAACTAAAAATAATGTGATTATTATTATTAATGCTATTATTATTTCTATAACTTCCTAATACTTTCCAGGCAGTCATGTGGCAAAGTCAAACATTTCTAGAACTAGAGTCAGGAAGACCTGCACTCAATTAATATTTGTATGAACCAGGAAAAGTTAACCTTAATCTCTGCCTGCCTCAGTTTCCTCAACTATAAAATAGGGAGATTAATAACACCTGTTTCCTAAGCTTGTTGTGAAGATCAAATGAGATACTATTCATAAAGCTGTGTGACACATTAGTGGTGCTTATTAAGAATTTGTTTCCTTGCTTCCTTCTCAGCTCCTCAAAAGATAGACTTTGTTCCCCCAGAGCCAGAATAAGAAATGAATCTATATCATTCTACTCTTTCCAGATAGGTTTATAGATGAGCTTTTTTTCCCTTTACCTTGCATGATTTGCTTTTTACTTTTCCAAACTATAGGAAATAATCTTTAGTTAAGTGTTTAAGATCAAATTACAAAAGCCATCTCACAGTTTGAGTCAACTTTTGTACTGTCAGACTTACATTTAGAAAAGCAATAATCAATGGTGCCAAATCAACCCAGGAGAAAATTCTGAGTGGTGTCCCCTACTGGGATTCTGGTGCTTGTATCATTGGATATTTTAATCCATTACTTAAATGTTTGGATTGAGGTTGAGCTCTCTAAATTGGTAGATACCACCAAGTAAGATAGAGACACTAAGATTTCAGAAGACAAGCAAAATATTCAATATGAGCATAGCAAGTGAATAAATGGTTATTTTTTAAAAAAAGATATTGAATAGAAAAGGGTAGAAATAATATACTCTATCACTAAATGTAACTACTTAACTAAAAAAGGAAATATCTAACATTTTTTGTATAAAAAATAAAATGATCTGGAAATAATAATAGTTTGAATTTACATAATGTTTTCCCACTTAATTCTAAAACTGTGAGAAAGGCACAATTATCCCCTTTTTATAAATGAATTGATGAGTCTGAGAGTGGTTAAGTGACTTGCCTCAACTCACACAACTAGTAAGTTATAAAGGCAAGATTTGAATTCATGTCTTCCTGATTCAAAGTCTGGTGTTCTAGTCTTTATGTCATCATAAATTGTTTATATGAATTTTAAAAGTAAATAAAAAATAAAATCTTGTTAACACTGTTAAAATTTGCCTGTCAGTTCTTAAGAAAAAAAAGTTCATGAACAACATAGTTAAAACTGCTCACCCTCTTCCTCTTACTTTTTTGGGAAAAGTGGAGAAGGGGGAAAGAAAATCACAGCAAGCATTAACAAATCTTTTTAAGATGTGAAATGCTTAATATTCATCATACTATTTGAATAGTAAAAAAGCTTTATGAAGAGTTATTATAGGTATGAGACCTAGTTTTCAAGTTTAGAGAGATGTTGGGGGGGGGGTTGCCCTTGTCACATGACTAAGGAAGTGTTGCAGTTAGGATCCAAATCCAGGTTTCTTGGTTCCAGTTTCATCCTTCTTTCTCCTATTTCTACTCCTCCGGGCATGTCCCAGATTTTTCATAGGTATCAGAACAGAAAGAAGTTTTGAGAAATAGTGCCTAGGTAAAATCAACATGTGTTAGTATGAGTTTACATGTTAGAATTACAGGATATTGATGAGTCAAAGATAACAATGAAGATCAGGGCATTGAATAGTGAATAAATGGCATTGAAAAGCCAAAGTGATCAGTTCTTTGGTAAGAAATTAGAAGAAAATCCCTTTGGATATAATTTTTTAGAAAATAGTTGCTTCAGAGCAACTAGGAGGCTCAGTTGACAGAGCACAGGCTCTGGAGTCAATAGGACTGGAGTTCAAATACGGGCTCAGACACTTAATAATCACCTAGCTGTGTGATCTTGGGCAATTCACTTAATCCCATAATATTAGCCTTGCAAAAACCGAGAGAGGAGAGAGAGAGAGAGAGAGAGAGAGAGAGAGAGAGAGAGAGAGAGAGAGAGAGAGAGAGAGAGAGAGAAAGGAAAGGAAGGAAGGAAGGAAGGAAGGAAGGAAGGAAGGAAGGAAGGAAGGAAGGAAGGAAGGAAGGAAGGAAGGAAGGAAGGAAGGAAGGAAGGAAGGAAGAAAAAGAAAGAAAGAGCAGCTAGATGGTACAGTGAAAAGAGACTTGCCTGGGAATTAGGAGGACACTGAGTTCAAATCCATCCACACACACTTAATAATTACTTAGTTGTTACTTGGGTAAGTCACTTAAATCCATTGCCTCACAAAACGAAAAAAAATAGTTGCGTCTGGAAATCCATAATTTTGAGAATTTCATGAAAAAATAGAGAAGTCCATAGTCATTCAAAAATATCTGGGACTTTTATTGTCATTATCTCTTTTATAAAATATCCCCAAAATTTAAGAAAAGTTTTATGCCCTCAGGAAATCTATAATAGAGATTTGGAGAGCAATCATAATAATCAAAGGATTGAGAAAAGGAAGAATAACCCAATAAGTTCATAATATGTATTTTTATACATCTTAAGAATAGAAAAAGAAACAGGATCATGGAATTTAGAGTTGGAAGGTACCCCAGCACCATTTAATCCAACCTATAACTAGAATGGCTCTCCACTATAACACCCTGAACACTCCCCCAGTGAGGAGTAATTCATCAACCACCCAAGAGAGCCAAATTTGTCATTGTGTAAATTAAATTCTTCAAGAATTGGAGACTAAACAAGATGTGTTATTGAAGTTTCTATCTAATATGGCAATTCTATGCTTCTGCCTCCATTACGTACCAGGTCCCCAGAGTTCTCTACCTTTTTAGGATCTTATTTTTCTCCCAAAGTACAGAAAATATTTAAACTTAGTCCTCAAATGATTGTCTTTCATTAAACTTCTCTGCTTCTTTTTGACTTTTTCTCAAAATAACCTTAAAAACTCTGAGATGTATTTGCATATTGTCCTCCCTATTAGCCTCTAAACTACTTGAAAAGAGACTGTCATTTGTCTTTTTTCTATTCCCTAAATTTAGCATATAGTAGATACCTATTAAATTCTTGTTGATTAACATTTTTAACAACTCACCATCTCTTCATTATGGTAAATGCTCAAAGAAATCAAAGATTTACATCCTACCTTTGTCATTTACTACTCATGAAAGAGAACTTACCTGCTTTGGGATTTAATTCCTTCATCTGTAAAATGAAGGATTTGAACTAGATAACTCCTAAGTTTGCTTCCAGCTTTAAATCTACAGTTATATAATCACTATAAACATATTCACATTATCTTCTGTGTTTATAATGTTCTACCTTCCCTCCAGTGTCCCCCACTCCCAACCATTCACTGGTTGTTAAAATCCAATCCAAATCAAAAAACACTTACGTGGTATTTACTCTGTCCGAGGAACTGTCCTTGGTACTGAGGATACAGCAAAAGGTGACTCATTGAGCTTAACTTCCACTAGAGGGATACAACTTTTAAGCAGATAAATTAAACACAGGATAATCTTGGGAAAGATAAAGCTTTAACAAGTGGGGGCAGGGACATCAATAAATGTGAATCTCAAAGGAAAATAAAGTTTCTAAGAGAAGTTGAGGAGAGATTGCCTTTCAGACACAGAAAGAAAAAAGGACAAAGACTGGGTTCAGCAGAAAGCTAATAGATCAGTTTGACTGGAATATAGTATACATGAAAGACCTTTGGGCAAAATATATTTGGAAAGGTGAGTTGGTTCCAGATTGTGAAGGACTTTAAAAGCCATGCTGAGTATATTTTATCTTTTCCTACAGATAAAAGAAATGCTACCTCTACTTCAAGCTCTGCTCAAAAGGAACTTCCTTGCTGATATTTTTATGAACCAATCTCCAATCCCCCCCCAGTCAGAATTGACCTTCCCTTACTCAGACTTTGTATATATTTAAACTTTTTTAATATTTTAAAATTTTACTTGATATATTTGTCAATAAATATTAAAATTAATTTTACATATCTGCATATGTTTCATATTCTGCCTGATAAATTGTGCATTTTTAAAGGCAGGAACTGTTATATCTCATCTAGTACCTAATAGAGTACTTTGCCTATTGGAAGACTCCTATGAAAGAAGAAAAAAGAATTA